>NW_018397270.1:3865226-3914098 GCF_002168275.2 Theobroma umbraticum | reverse complement strand
TGGGTATCACAATCTCACCCACTCAAATCCTTGATGTCCTCATTAAGGTCACACATCACATCCACAGGTCCAAGATCTCACCAGAGCAATGTGAAAGCTCACATCAGACTAGTACAGGCTCTGATACCATTTGTAACGACCCAAGTCCAACCATTGACCCAGCAACTCTTTGGGTCTAAACCACGTAGCCCTTAAAAGCTTAAGCTCAAGTTGCTAGTAGTAGTAGACTAGGATTGTTATATAGGTCTTAACAATCACATTCACATCAGATGTGGGATGTTGGGTATCACAAACCCTAAGCTCCCTCATTTGCTGTTGCTGCCGCTGATCCATCAGTCGCTAGCCGAGCCGCTTGGCTTCCCTCTTGAAAATTCATTCTTCAACCAGTAATGGTAAGCATTCTCTTCTCATCTTAAGGTATATGGAAGCTCTGCCCCTTTTGCTCAATCATTGAACGACATTTTGTTTTTACAAAGAATTATAAAGGCTTCATGAGAATTCTACTTGTGGCTTTATACCAATTTTTCAGTAATTCAAAGTTTTTTTTTTAAAAAAAAATTAAGACAATTAATATTCATTACCAAAGACATCAATTACGATATCAAAGCATTTTTTTTCTAGATGTCAAATGGAATGCAGGAGGATATATGTAATAGCGAATTTCATGCTGATTCTAAAAAAAATGGACCATCTTCTTTAAAGAATCATATGGCTGCTCCTAAGAAGTAAGAAATGTTTCGCGTTAATGAGGGTTGTAGTCAGATGGAATTAGTTTTTCAATCAGAAGAAGACGAGTGTTCAGGTAATTGGAAGTTTAATCATGATGCAATTAGGAAGAAAATAGTGCAGATAATCATTTCAAATGAATTGCCTTTTAGATTTGTGGAAGGTAAAGGGTTTAGATGTTGCATGAATCAAGCATGTCTTAGATTTGACATTTCGTCACAATGAACCATTACTGGGGATTGTTATAAGGTTTATTTTGATGAAAAAATTGTTGAAATCATGTCTTGGTAGGATAAGTCTGAGCATAGACACATGGATTTCATTACAAGGAATTAATTATATGTGTCTTACTTCTCATTTTATAGATAATGATTGGAAACTGCAGAAAAAATTTAAAACTTTTGTCTCATTTCTGGTTACAAAGGTGAGGCAATTAGGAAGGAAATCAATAAATGTTTGCATGATTGGGGGATTCAAAAGGTTTTCTCTATTGTTGTTGATGATGCTAGTTCCAATGATGTTGTAATAACGTATTCAAAGAAAAAATTTGATATTGCCGAAACTAGTATTTTATGAGGTAAATTTTTTCATATGAGATGCATTGCACATATTGTTAATCTTATTGTCAATGATGGATTAAATGATATGAATAGTCAATTGCTCGTGTTAAAGGGGTTGTGAGATATGTTAGACAATCTTCTGCTAGATTAGCCAAGTTTAAAGAGTATGTTGTTAGTGCAAGAATTAAAGTAAGAGTTTATTGTGTTTGGATGTTAGCACCAAATGGAATTTTACTTATTTGATATTGGATACAGCTTTGAAATTTGAAAAAGCTTTTGCAAGATTTGGGTGAATGATAGTAATTACAATATTGAGCTAATGGTGGGAGATGGGGTATCTAATGAAAATGATTGGGCAAATGTTAGAAGAATTTCTCCTTTCTTGCAACAATTCTATGAGTTGACCATAAATGTTTCAAATTCTTTTTATGTAACTTGTAATACTTTTCTTGCTTATGTTTGTGAGGTATATTACACTTTGAAAGAATGGCAAAACAATTATGATGTTGATTTATGGGCTATGGCAAATAGAATGGAAGAAAATTTTGACAAATATTAATGGGGGAAAGTAAAAAAATGAATTTGGTGTTATACATTGTTTCGATTTTTGATCCTAGGGAAAAGCTTATTTTCTTTGAATTTTGGTTTAAAGATATGTATTCTCCTCCACAAGCTTCATTCATGAATAGTTTGGTGAAAAAAATAATGGAAGATTTGTTTGAATGTTATAAAAATATGTTGCAACCTCAGTCTTGTGTTGTTGGTGAAAGTAGTCAAGAGTGTCAAATGAGACAAGTCATTGTTGAAAGTGGCATTACGATTCTCACTAGAAGTAAAATAGGAAAGAAAAGTTTGTTAACGTATTTGAGGTATAGGAAGGACAGTGATAAAGAGGAGCAGAAAATGGAATAAGATAAATATTTATTTGAGGATGTGTACGGTGATGCTATTAACGATAATGACTTTGATGTTCTTCAGTGGTGGAAACTCAATAGTCATAGGTTTTCAATACTTTCTACTATTGCTCGTGACGTATTGGTGATTCCCTTATCAATAATTGCTTTAGAATCCATTTTTAACATCGGTGGACATGTTCTTGATGCATATAAGAGTTTCTTTGACTCCCAAGCTCATGCAATCACTTATTTGTGCTCAAGATTGGTCACGTGGATCAACACATTTTGATACAAATGAAATTGAGTATGATATGGACGAGCTCGAGAAAGTTAATTTAGATAATTATTTCAATTATAATTTATTCTATATAATATCATTTCATTTTCTCAAATTTTTTCCTGTGTTTCTTTAGTTCTTTATTTAAAGATTAATTCATCATGTTTTTTTATTTTTAAGATTTGTCAAAGATATCATTGGACTCCATACTTAAGTAGAAAAAATGTGTTATCAATTTTTGTTCTTATTTCCAAGTCATGTTATTGTTAGCCTAATCATATTTTTATTTATAATTTATTTAGGTTATCTTAACACATAAATTTATACTAATTATATATGTTATATTTTAACATTTCAGAGACATGTTCATATGACATTTTGGACAATTGATGGATTCAAAATCGTCAAATCGGATGTCCATGTCATGAAACTTATGTTGTGTAACTTATAATTTGTATGGATATGCACGATTTATGTTTTTTTTTCCTCATTTAGATTAATGTCATGGATAATTGGATATGTACATTTTACTAAAAAATTTATGTGGTGTTTATTGCTTTTTTTTACTAAAATATAAATTATATGGTTTAAATTATTTAGATTGGTTCAATTTCAAGAAGCATAGTTATGTTTTTTTTCCTTATGGAATATGCCGGTCATCAATGGAGTATTTAGTTTTATTCCATGTATGTTTGTCCTTTATCCTTCTCTTTTGATGTATGCTACTTGCAATCAGACGGTTTTCTTTCCTGCTTAAAGAGAAAGAGAAGTCTTTTTCTTGCATTTAATTTGTTACTAATTTTGGATGGATGGATGGATGAACAGGATTATAATTGCTCTGTCGAGTACTTCCGATCGCCATTTCTAGTTCAAGAATGGCAATCGCTTGAGAGAAATGGTTCAACGAGAGAAACACTGCGACTTGATATGATGGACAAATCATCTTATAAGTACAAAAATGCAAATGTTCTAATCTTCAACACTGGACATTGCTGGACTCATGACAAAACTTCCAAACGGCTACCTTCGATCTTACCTCTTTGTCCATACTGTTGATAAAAATAATCTTAAGTAGAGAAGCTCCTAACAGTTTAAAAATTTGTTGGAAGGGTTGCTATCAAGAGGGTAGCACTATCTATGACCGATTAAATGTTAAACAGGCATTTCAAAAAGTTTTGAGTACATGGGCAAGATGGATAGATACCAATATAGATCCTATGAAGACCCTTGTTTTCTTCGGGGGCCTTTGTGCATCACACTTCATGTAAATTGAACACGAAATATAAGTCGAGTTAAAACTCTAAGATAGGGAATCAGAGCGCCTTTTAATTCATTTTGCCTGTTCACTGGGGTGGAAGATGGAACTCTGGTGGTCGATGTGATGGTGAAACAGAACCTATTACAAATGAGAAGTACTTGAAGAATATCCATCAAAAATGCGACTTTTTGAGTCAGTGATAAATGGTATGACTAAACCAGTATTGTATCTTAATGTTTCAAGAATGATTGGTTTCCGGAAGGATGCACGTCCATCAATTTACAGAAGTAGAACGTAACGGAGAAGGAGAGAAGTTCACCAACAAGAATCCAGGATTGTAGCCACTGGTGCCTCCCTGGTGTTCCTGATACTTGGAATGAACTAGTATATGCTCAACTCCTTGTCAGACATAACCAACATCAGGAACAACTTCTGCATCAAGAACAACAACAGAGAAGGCCATAGGTAAAAGTAATGCAATTGAACTTTGTAAATTCTTGTTTAGTCACTAGATTTGTTTAGATCGATTAGTATATGTTGTATTCTTCAGTGAAAAGTTTACTTTTAGGGAGAAGTGTAAAATGATACTATTCTTCAGAGAAAAAAGGGTAAGAATACATAAAAGCTGTTATCAAAAATTGGCTGTAAGGTTCTCCCTACCCAATTACACTCATTTAGCCTCTAATTACTAGCAGCCTATAAGTCTCTTATGATTTTGTTATTGAAAACAGTATTATAGTCAATTATCTTTTATAATATGTGCTGCAATCAGCTTGAATCTCTTATAAAAAATATATATATGTTTACTTACACTACACAACTTGTTTAATGAATGTTTGCTTGATTTTTTGTGAATTTCGCTGCTAGGATAGAGGTTTAAATAGCTTGGTCCTGTATTTTATTTGGAAAGTGCTATCCATTTGATCTGTATGCTTCTAGATTAGTGTTAAAGATCTTTTAACCATATGGAATTACAATGCTTGAGATGGATATCAGTTGAGATTATGCTCTTTTAACATAGGGAATTAAACACGAATATGTTAAGAGTAAAAGGTATAGTGGGCTAATACTGATACAGCTATGGTAGTGGCTGCCCTATCTTTCTCTGTTTCTTTCCAAGGTCTTTCTGCTTTGTTCTTGTTTACACCAGTCCCTTTGTTTTATGCTTTTCCTAGCCCTGTATTTTATTCTCTCTTAATTTTTCTTCAAAAATACCAATAAATTTTTTGTAGAAGCCTCATTTGAGAATTCGACTTATTATTTCGTTGATGTAACACTTAAAAAAGTCACTGAAATATTTAAAAAATTTTAAATAATTTTTTATTTTTTTTATTACATTTAATTAAGTTTTTATATTTTTATTTTGAGCTAACTAAATTTTTATAACTTATGGTTGTCTAACTATTATTAATCAAAATATCACTTCTTATTTTATATCATGTGGTGTGGACATGTCATAATGGATTATGACATTTGATTTTTCGCCACATTAATCTGCATCTTTCCTCTTTGCCATTTAGATATGACAATGTGGATTTTTTGCAACAGACCTTGTCTGATTTTCAAGATAAATGAAATTTTCACTTATTCAAAAAAAAATTAACAAGCTTAACTTATGGAAAAATCAAAACTATTTCTCGATGATTTAAGTATCAATTTATTAATTTAACATCGTTTGTCTTTATATATAGTTTATCTCTAACTTACTGCACTGGGAAACAAGTATATACCTTGTGTGTTTCCATCACTGAAGAAAGACTGTTATTTTTTAATACATAATAAAATGAGAAATAAGAGAGTTGCCATTTCCATCCTTGGATCTCAATCCTCTTAATACTCATTTCCTTTACATATAATTTATCTAACACAAGTGTAAATTGTTGATATTATAGTTTATATATGTTTTGGTTTCTTTGGTCTCTCGGTCCTTATGTTTTATCTGTCTAGAAACTGAGTTTCCTTTGGATTATAAGTTAAAAACACTCGTATTGTGCAAGAAACTACAATATGAATGTTGGACATTGACATCATTTAATTATTTTTTGTTCATTTTGGGAATGCAAAGACTGATTTCAGATTTATTGGAGAAAAGGCTAATCAAACAATCCTGATGAGTACATAGATTAGGAAAACAGAACAAATTATGCTGATTTGTATGACCTCAACTTCTGCATTATCTGTCAACCAAAAGAATAATGGGTAAAAGAGAAGCCTATCTTTTAAATGTTATTGTATTTTCAGTTCCTTGCCTTGATATTTTTAGCTCTTATGGGGAAAACATGAGCTCACTTTATGGATTAAGTAAAGCTTAAATGGGTCAAATAGTATGTAGCTGAAAAATGTCTTGAAAATTCATCTTTAGGAAAATTTAAATCATTAACTTTAATTGTACCTTTTTCTACTAATAAATCTCTTAAATTTGTATCAATATTTGTCCATTGACTTGGATGATAAATATTTTCAGGAATGCAATCATTTAAATTGATAGGCTAATCCTTTTCATCATGATTTCTACAATCATTTTGAATCTCTTCATTAACTTCTTGTTCTACTATTTCATCATCGTCTAACTCTCTAAGATTATTAACTTGTTCATTTAAAGGACATTCATTAATAATTTCTGATTCATTATTTTTATTACTTGTAAAAAATTTATCAAGTATTTCTTTTTGAGATTGTATTAAACTTTCAATTCTTTTTTTGTTTAAGCTTTGAAATAACTAGATTCATATTTTCAATTTGACATATTCAAATATTTATTATAAAGTACAAAAATATTTAGATATTATAATTATCTTATATTTTTTAAATGACTAATATAAAAGCAACAATCAAAATTTCTAATTTAAATAAATCAACTATCACTTAAAATAAAGACAACATAACAATATAATATAAACTCTAAATTAAAGTAAAAAAGCCTATAAAAATTTAAAAAAAATAGTACCTAATTGTTGAATACTTATTGTAAATAGCAAATGAGACTCACGGCTTTATAAAGATAATAACATAAAGACTTCTTATATATTCTTTGGAGTAAAATTGAAGTTAAAGGAAAAAAAAGTAAATGAAAAAATAAAAATTTAAAAATAGATATTATACATTGAAAAAAAAATTAATTTTATATATATAAGACAAAAATAGCTATTGAGAATTATTAAATAAATTAATTGAAAATAAAAAAATAAATTAAAATTATTATTATTATTATTATGTCTCGAGTTAGGTTTGGGCTTGAAAATTCATTCTCAGGATCCAATCGAGCTCGTAGGCTTGACAAGTAGCCCAAACCCAATTTAATTATACCCTTTATATAGCATTTCCATATCCCACAAGCAAAAATTATTGTTCTATACAGTGATGCGGTAATATTATTTATTCTTTTTCCTAATAGAAAATTGTTGTATTTCATGAAGTGAAATGTTTTATTCTCGTACAATATTTGCGTAATTTTTTACGTAACTTGCTCACATTGCGTCCGTATGATTATTTGGTTTTACAACTCGGTGATGTCACTTTTTTCCTTAAAGGAGGAGAGCTCCTTTTTGGATGCCATACGAAGACATGGAATTCGCAAGGAATCTATATTATTTATTATTACCGTGGTAGCTGCTCCTCTCCTGTCTCATTTATTGGCTGTTGTTGCGTGGTCGCTGTCGCATTCTATCCCGCTGCTATTCTCTGCATTTCTTTGTGGTGCCATTGCTGCTTCCTTCGGCGTTGTCGTTGTCTTCATATTTATTGCCCAATTGTGTTGTTTATTCTTGCTGATCTGGTTTCCGGGTTTGTCTGTCCACCCTTGCTCTCTGTCTCCCAGAAGCGGATGTACCCCTATTGAATTGACTTGATGTTCATTCGTTCATGTGGCTGCCACTTGTTGTGTAAGGAGGGGCTGTGCTCTTCTTCTGACGGTTGGGATAGATCTGCCCAACCCAGCTGTCCAGTTTACTCTTGGGTCGCTGTGCTTCTTGTCTGTGGAGGTTGGTTTTAAGCCATGAGTTTTGTCTGCTGTGAATGGCTATACTGCTGCCAGTTGTTCTAAAGTGTAAAGCTCTTTTGTGCGTGGAAGCCTTTATGGTCTGCTGGTGGAAAGTTATGTAGTTACTCGTTTGAGATGTGCTGTACCCCGTTTGGATTAATTAAATCTCCAGTTTGATCAAGCAATTTATATATAATAATAGTATAGATGAAGATATTATGCATGATTGTCTTCAAAATTCAAAAAACATGTCCTTAGTAGGTAGATTTCTTTTAATTAAATTCAAGGAGTGCATACCAACAAACATACTAGTTTGCAATGTCAAAAATTAATTCTATTAGAGTTGGAATATATAATCCTCAAAAGAGAACGTACGAGAGGGAACATTTCAGTTGCAGCGAGTCACCAGTTCAAGGCAAAGAGAAAGATTCAACTGCTTCTGAGTTGGAGGAATGACATGCAAGATAATGTATGTGAGAATTGTTAAATTTAAGAATGAGCATCCAACCGAAAATCAATAAATAATAACTACAAAGATTTTAATCATATTGTGTGTCTAAGATACCTCTAACTTAATCAATGTGAAATTTCTCATTTCACTTCTTCAATACTCTCGCTCACTTGCAAAGATGAAAGATTTATTACATGATATGAATTTCATATGTACGAATAACTCACCTATCACGTAATATGCACTTTGCACGTAAAAATCCATCTTTATATAAGAAGAAATGGATGATATTGCCTTTATCTTGAGTTGATGGCATAAAAACTAATACCTAGAATTCCTTTGGGGCAGATGGGAGTAATTTCCTTATTTTGGGAATATTGTATGCTGGATGAATCAATAGCCTTTTAGCCCTTTTCATTTTATGAAAGGGAGAAAAAAAAAACATATGCTGTACTCGAAATGAAAAAGGATAAATTCCCAATTGTTTAGGGCCCAAAGATTAGCTAAACCTTTAATCTTTTTCCTTCAATTAAGTTCTTTCTCTTTACCTTTTCAACTATTATTTCATTTTCATCACTTTCGTTCTATCAAACCATCCACATGAGCTATAGCCTTCAAGGCTAGGATTTCATATCCTGAATATTCATCTTGTACCTACAAGTATCCGACAAAGCATAGTTCCCATATTGAAGTCAAGTAATATCCCAATAATATCTTTAAAGGTTTCGATTTCGTAATGGAATAATGTTGACTTCCATAGATTTCTCTTCTCCGGCGGCAACCATTGATTTAAATGGCCCTGCTTCTGAGATTAGACATACGAGTCAAACGTTACAACCTTTGCTTCTTCGTTTTCTTTTTCTTCTTTTCTGATAGTTGTCAACCTCAAATCGGATTCATCTTGACAAATAACAATTCATTCAAATGGGAAAGAAGGAATGCATACAAACTAAAAAACTAAAAGGAACAAAGTTGGCATCTGTCAGCACATTGAATCTGCTACCAAGTTCTCCGAATATGAACTTTTGCCGTCAAAATTATGGTAAAACAGGTGCAATTTCTAACTTGTTTGCACCTTCAATTGCTGATATTGAAACTACGTGCATGTATTATATCCACATTCATGAAATGTTAGTTCAAAACCATGGGAAAACATTAACTGAAAGTTCTTCAAAAAAGCATAGAATATTCTTTGTTTTGCTGTCTTGTTATCAACTTAATTATTCCTTTCGTCTTTCTTGATAGATCGTATCCAAACACACTTAGGTACTTGAATATAAAAGTAATATATGAGAAAGATGGAGACTAATTAAATAAGGTAACCCAATAAATTTTAAAGTGTAAATGATAAAATAAAGTTAAGTATGCAGCATCAAAAAATTTATCCAATAAAAGGGTAAATAACTAATAGTACGTCTTTATATTCTATATGATTAATTTTTATATTATTTTATTTTTTTTATCGATTCTTTTGATTCTTGATATCATTGACGAATATATGCATCTATTTATTTTATATTGTAACTTTAAATTTGACGAAAAGCTGAATTTGCGAATTAAAAAATAAAGTACGAATAATCATAATGGTGTATTGATTATCATTAATCTAAAGCGTATCAAAGATGAAGCCTACACTATGCCACAAAGCAGCAAAAAGGGCGTAGTGTCTTTCAAGTGATTCTCCATTTTGGTTCCATGGACAATGGCTGAGCACTTTAGTGTGGCATCTGGCCACAGTAAAAATGGTATGCCTTGTCTGACCGACAGTTCAAGCAGAATCAGATTCTTAAGATAAAATTTACAAGCACGGAAAGTAGCAGCCAACCTAGAATTGTCAAGAATTCCCCAACTAGAACAAGAAAATATAGGCTTTCCTTGGCTTACATAAATATGCCATGGGATGCAGGTAAGTTCATCAGATTGCAAGAACAAATCATCAACAACTAATTGTACATAACATCTTCTCCACCCAGAGCTGATCTGAGTCCTTAGATTTTCTCATGGCAAATCACAAAAACCAAGATCAAACAAGTAACGACAAATCACCAGGTGGTCTCTTAACGCCACAAATATTGATCAATTCTTCTCTTTCGTTTTCAAATGCATGTTTCTTCTATGTTAGTCGGATTCGAATTCAATTTTGTTTAGATTTTTTCATATATTCGGAGAGTCGGATATCTATACTCATGTCTGATTCAGAGCAACATATATAATCTTTCTTTGTCAATTTTAATGCTGGGTTTTAAACTTATAGACTGATCCATAATTCTACTAACATGAATAACAGCATGTTGCCCTGTGACAAGAGACAAGGGCACGGGCAAGAACAGAAGCTTCCTTGAAGGATGGTGAGTCGTTCATTCTACCACCTTTAAATTACAAAATCATTCATTTTTTTCTCTCTATTTTTCATCATTAATTTTCAAAATTTTCCCTTGAAACGCAGTCTCTTTGCCTTGTGCTGCTGCTGGTTGTGGGATGCTTGCTTCGATCTGTAGAATAAGGGGCAGTCAGATGTACAAGATTACATCTAAAATGTTCATCTTGTTCGTTTAATAGTTATTTTGTACTTTGACGCGAACTTAAAACACCCCTGAGCCTTCGTTGCACCATATATATGCAGTTTTTTTTTGGGCTCAATGATAAATGCTTGTCTTATACATAGTTATAGTACTTTCTATCCTTGTAATTATACTTTTTTTTCATCCTTGCGATTGAAAGAAAAAGTATATACTTGTCTTATACATGAGTGATAATTAATAAAATCATACGATGTTTTGCGAGTAATTTATCAAATTCTTGTCTACCTGTTATTGAATTGGTATATATATATATATATATATTCAATGTTTGACAAAGGGAAATTCATGATGGTTTGAATTGTAAATGCCATGAAAAAGGGTAACAACATATGGGTTAACCTCTAAAATCTTTGAATTTCTTTTCGATCTGCAACATTATAAAAATTCTGCATTTTTTGATCATATGTTATTAATGGATTTCATACATGACATTTCGCGTAACTTTTTTTTTTTTTGTTAGTGTGCCTTGTGAAATGATAATCACATAAAGTAAAATTCAATCTCAGTTAATTATCAAAATTTTCAAATTTTTCAATCTATTTTGGTCACTAACATTTCAAAATTATCTTTTTAAATAGTAATTGCACAAAATGAATAAAAGTACTTTTATTCAAAAAAAATTTAATTATTTCATATTGTGCAGAATAACTAATATCAAGAAAGGATTAATAGTAATTATTCCGTACTTTTAAAGAATGATCATTCGTTAAAAATAGTCATTTTTTATTAAAAACGAATCAAATGAAAGTATAAAAACAGTGAGAGAAAAGGAGAGGGATGGCATAACTATTCCAAGTTATTCCATGTGAAATGTGACCTCCCAACAAGATAAAGTGCACATTATCCTTCTCCTCTTATCTTATCTTATCCTCCTCTCCCAACAACCACGTGAAAAGAAAAAGTTTCTTTCACACTATATGTTTGGGAATTAGGAAGCTTCATATCCCTTGTATGTACTGTCCAAGTTAAGAATATATTATTTCTTTTTACATAAAAATTTGTAGGTATACAATAAAAGAAAACAAAGACAGTCACGGAACGAAGAAAAGCAATGACCCCTTTTAACTTTCTGAAGATTCATACTTGTGTGTGCATTAGTGAGGGAGTCCACAAAAATACTTGTTTAATTTTATCTTCGAGTTTTGTAACTTTAAAAAGTTCATCCAATTTTGATCTTTGGATTTATTTTAACTATTTAGGGAATAACTCATCGGGTGAAACTTAATATATATATATATATAATAACTTATCCAATACTTTTGAGTACTCTCCATTGACAACAACAAAGTTTTATTGCTTTAGCCTTTTAAAATTTTAATTTTAAACTCAATAGAAAAGATACTTTCATGTGAGGAATACTTCTTATTGACATTAAATTTTCCATTCCAACCTTTGTTGTTAAAGACATTTAAATTGTGTTGCAAAGTCACTGATGAATGTCACGATGCTAATCCAAAAGCCACAATCGATCTTTACTTCTTTTTAAAGTAATCGAAAAAATTATTATTATTATTATTATTTATTATTGTTATTATTATATATATTAAAATATTATTATCGATGAAAATTTTATCGATAATGACATTTGACGAAAATTTCCGTTAAAATTGTTCTTATCAAAATCACTACTTTGTACCAAATCATTAAGCGAACGTCAATGGTCAAGACTTTAGAGGCGACGTCGATGTCAGTTAGGAGGAAGAGAAAGAGGAAGTAACGCAGCCTTGGCCTCCTCATCTCCCACGCACCACCGCATCCCAATCTCAACTCTCTTCATCCGAGAACTTCCTCCCTATAGTGAAGTTCTCCAACCTCGTCAACCCATCAAAGATCCGTTTCATGGTTATTCTTTCATTTTTGTGACACATGTTATGGTTGTTTTTGAATGTCATATGTGGCAGCTTAGTCAAAATCACATAAAAATAAAGAAAATAATAGAGATATGAGCATTTTAGTCATTTAACAAAATCTATTCACGATATTTTTAATTTTGAGAAAGTATCTATTTCTAATACTAATAGCAGTTGGGTTTATAGTTCTTATTTTTTGGCTGTTGTAAATGGAGTTAACTTCGAACCCAGTTGTGGTGGGATGATTCTAAATCGTGCTTGTTGGGGTTCTTCTTGTATGTACTAAGATGATGTATGAAGTGAGGATTGGTTAATATGATCCCTAATACAACCGCTTTAGGTTGTTAATAAGTTTTCACACATAGAAATGCACAAGAGAGGATCTCTGTCCTTAACTGCTGTTTTATTCCACTACTGCCTTAAAAGTAGCTTTTTGTAATGATTTTTAAGTAATGAAATCAATTCTTAAACATAGGTATAAATTATCCTTAAAAAAGAAAGGCAAACACTAAATTTGAAGAAGAAAAAAATGTAATGTCAGGGCTATGTGTAAGGCTAGCAACCACATAGTAATTAAGTAGAAAATTTTCTTAATAGCTCATGACTTAACTATAAAGATCAACATATTGGCAGACAGTCCAAGCACGATTCGCAAGAAACGAAGAAATTGAAATGACTCCTGTAGTTGGTACTGCTTTTCATCCCCATCGCAGGCAGTCGACCAAGGCTGCTGGTTGGTTCAGAGAGAGAGGCAGCTAAGTCTAGTGAGAGAAGGAAATGAGAAAAAAATAAGGTAGAATTTCATTGATTATTTTATAATATATAATTTTAAAATAATTAAAATTTATTTCGTTTATAATTTATCTATAATTTGTGAA
Source organism: Theobroma umbraticum (assembly GCF_002168275.2). Lineage (NCBI taxonomy): Eukaryota > Viridiplantae > Streptophyta > Magnoliopsida > Malvales > Malvaceae > Theobroma > Theobroma umbraticum. Next base: position 3,900,641 of record NW_018397270.1, on the reverse strand, counting down.
TAATAAATAATATTACCGACATAGGGTATAAAGGGTTTGTGCAATCTTAGAACCCAATCGTATCTTATGCTCTTGTGTCAGCAACCATCTATAAAGAAAAAGTCTCTTTCACACTACCTTTGGGAGTTAGGAAGCTTCCTACTCCTTGCCCCATAACCTTTCACACTATGTACTGTCCAAATTAAGAATAAATTTTTTTTTTACATAAAAATATTTTGTATTTGTTTTAACTATTTCAATTCTTATCATTTTTCATTAATATATATTATATAATTACTTAATTTTTTAAAAAAATATATAGATAAATTATACAATTAGTTATTATACTCTAAACAAATATAAATTTTAATTTTTGTATAATAATTTATGTAAATTGAGTTCTTATCTTTTTCTAATTTATCAATTTCAGTATCCAATTCTATTATCGATAAATTTTCATCGTTAAATATGTTAACGTGACATTTTAGTCAAGTTGATGTGATTTTTTTTTTTTTGACATGACATTGACTATGTGCTAATAAAATAAAAACATTGATGGCACATGTTGATGTGGCAAAAAAATTGATGTGGTAATTGTTGCAAAGATTTTTTTGAAATTACTCCTAAATAAAAAATAAATGTTACAAATTCGTTGATGAAATGATACAAAAGATTAATAAACATATTCACAGAGTTTTTTTTTTTTTTTCAAGGAGTGTAATTTCATTGCAAATACAGGAATCTGTACAGAAGTCTCCCAATAAGAGGAGAGACAGCCCAACGCTTGTAATAACAAAAAAACTAGGATGGCCGCAAAAGACCTTCACACAGAACCGATTGCCTATAAGAGCCATATTCACTCCTACTGATTGGCAACAAGAAATCAGAGCCATTCCCACAGGCTTGAAGTTTGGAGCATCTTTAGCTTCAACCTAACATAACCGTTCCATCAATTTTCAAAAAAAAAAAAAAACCATAACCCTTCTACCCAGGAGCCTCCTTATGGAATGACTCCTCCAAAATTTTAAAATTTTTTTACATACTAAATAAATTTTTTTAATTTTTTTTATAAATTTTCTCAATCGCCCCCCTCCCAAAATAAATTTTGATTTAATAATTAATAAAAATAAAGAATAACAAAAACATTTATATGCTTGTCTCAATTTTAAAGTTTTTTTATTTTTTAATTTATATTATTATTTATATTTATTTATTTATTTCTATTCTATTTATTCATATGTTTTAAATCTCTATATATTTTCTTTCACAAATTTATATGAACTATCAATCATATTTTGTTTTTTTCTTTTTTATTATATCATATGCGGATTCTATCTTCTATTTATCATGTTCTTCTTTTTTCTATAATGCGGATTTTATTTTTAATGATTCCAATCTTTAAAAATAAATAAATTATTATGTTACATTTTTGTTTAATATAAGTTACATTTTTGTTTAATACTTGCTCCAATCTTGCTCCTCGATGGTTCTCCCTTCATTTATGACCATTTGAACTTCTTTAATACTTGAGGACAATTTCTAGCTGTTAAAAACAATTTTGAAATAAAAATAGCCGTTATTTTGTCTTATAACTGTTTTTTCCAAATTTACTGGTAGTTTCTCATTAATCAGTTTAAAGTGAGCTTAAACTAATTAAAGCTTTTCCATCTCACAATCTGCTACACTGTACTAACTAGTTAAAGATGGCTTTAACCAATTAAGAACATTCTGTTTTCTAACTTCTTCCAGCTAGCAAACTTCCTTTAATTGGTTAATCCTCACTTTTAACTAATTGAGACTTCTCTTCCTTCAACTTTAGTTGGTTGAAATAAGTGTTAATAGATTAAAATATCTTCAAATTTGAATTCCTTCATTTGACTCCCTTCCATTGGTCAACTTTATTTTAAATTTGAAATTGGACACTTTTTAGTACTTCAAGTTTAACCTTTTATTAATTAGCCCTTTTGGTTAACCAATTAATAATTTTTAATTTTGCGTCTAGTACCTTCTTAATTAATTAAGTCTTGTGTTAACCAATTAAGACATTTCTACTTGTCTTTAGTGTAGTGTTCAGAATTACTTTAACTGATTAAGAATCTATGCTAATCGATTAAGACTAATCTATCTTCATTAGAATTTTTTCTTTTTTATTTGTTTAACCAATTAACCCATCTTGCTATTGAACAAGTATCTTAACTAGCTTTTAAATATCAAATATATTAATGTATTTAAGCTTTCTTCTACACATTTAAATAATATGATTAGACACTAATGAATAAGAAATGTTTTATTATCATAAAAAACACATGAAATCAACACTTCACTTTCATGATTTTCAAAGTAGAGAAAGGAAATCTCTTTCTAACAAAGATACCACAAAGATAGAAAAAAAAAATCTCTTCCTTTTCTTTTTCCTTCTCTAAAATCCCAATCCCAATTCATTTTGCAAGCACCTTTAGATAAAATAAAGTAGAGACTCTGATTAGATAGACCCACTTGTTTTCCAATTTGATCTAAATTTTGTAGTTTTTCTTATTTTGGGTTAAAAAAGAATTGTAATTCCCTTCAATTATATTTTTCAAAAGAAAAATATATTTTTGTATATGTTTCAGATTTCCTACATCCAAAGTTTTATTTGTTTTTCCTTCCAACATTTTAGTTAACACCATTTTCTAAACAGTGAATTTTGATTTTGCTTATCTGGTTGATTTTTATGTATGTCGCATGACAACTGCCATGTCAGCATTTTCATTATGTTAGTATAGTCAATACCAAATCATCACATAGTCAATGCCACATCAATAATAAATACCACGTCAGTTTGGTCCAAATGCTATGTCAATATAGTTAACGATAAAAATTTAACGGTGTTAAAGTTAGATTTTGAAATTAACAAATTAAAAAAGTACAATGACCTAATTTACATAAATTATTGTACAAAGACTAAATTTATATTTTTTTATAAAGTACAAGGACTAATTATATAATTTAACCAAATATATATAAAGAAAATAAATAAGTCGAATGCTCAATGACTGTTATTATTATTATTTGAAGAAAAGAAAATTCAAATTTACTTGACATAATACTCAAATAAACCCCTAAATTATTTTAAAAAATTTAAATAAATTTTTATTCTTTTATTGCATTGCTTCAATGAAGTTTCTATGCTTTTATTTTAAATTAAATAAACCTTTATGTTTAATGCTTGACTTATGGTCAGAAGTCAAAATGTCATTAATTAATTTATAACCACATCACATTAACATAACGTTGAAGTAAAAGCTGAAAAATATCTCATAGTCATGTTGTTATGCTAAATAACATATCACGTCAACATCACTTATGATATGTTAGCATACCACGTCAGTGTCATCCATCATAAAATGACAAATAATATTTGACTAAATCAATCATTAATCATAAAGATTTATTTGACTAAAAAAAAATATAACAACTTATTTGACTTAAAATAAAAATATAATGACTTGATTGAACGTAGTAAAAATATAAATACTTATTTGAAAAGTTTAAAGACCTTTTAACAATTTATGCCAACTAACCTGTGAATAGAAAAAATACGTATATGTATTTATCATTAATCTGAACACTCGAATACCGGTAATTATTATTTTACTTACATCAAGAATGTTTTTTTTTTATTTTGATACATCTGAAAATGAGCAAACAAAACTTATAGGAAATACAAAATATAAAGCAAGAAAACAATGTGTAAAGAAGTATAAAGGCAAATTGACATGCAAAAAACAAGTTGGTGAGATAATAGGAATTTGTACTGTCTCAAAAGTAACTAGATTGAGCTTGCAAGAGCTCAAGCTGTGCCAATAATTTTGCAGTTGATGATTTTAACCTGGGGTCACCATTCTGAGCTAGATCAATGAGCAGTACCTGAGCAGATTCCCCATACTTTACTCTATGAGCCTCAACTTTGAAAACCCTTTCCAGTATCCATAGTGCTTTCTCCTGAGCCTTTACAGTTGTTGATTCCAGGATTTTGATGATTGCTTGAATACCTGCCTTTTCTGCAATGTAATTACTTCCATTTTCACAAATCTCATCTTGCAACAGAGTTGCAAGTGCATTTAGAACAGCTTCATCTGCTTCCCTATCTTTACCTTCCAATATTTGGATTAATGGAGGAAGAGCACCAGCCTTGACCAAACAAAATGTGCTCTTAACAAAGCAGTAGCCATCATGGACTCCACAAAATGCAGTGGTTGAAGGAGGAACGCAGAACCAGCTTGACTTTTTCGACTTTCGTAGGGATAGTGAATTCTGTGATAGCTGAGCTAGTGAGGTAGCAGCTTTGCTTTTAGCAGCCAATGATCCACTGGAAACCAACTTCACAAGCAAAGGAATCACCTCTTTTTCTGCTGCGAGAAGCTGTAATCTCTTATCAGAAGGGATCGTAAATCGGATTAATATACCTGCAACGCCTTCTGCTAGCCAATGCCATGCGGATGTTAAGGTTGAAGGAGTACAAGTCATAATGGAAACCAAAATTGGCAGCAAATTTGCTTTCCTGAGAACTTCTGTCACTTTCTTATTGCTAATTGGTATGTTGCTCAGTATGCCAACTGCAGCAGCTTTATCACTCTCCAACGGTGATGATGAGATAATGCTCACAATGATGAGTAGGTGGCTTTCTCCTAGCTGTTCTGTCATTTCTTCAGGTAAATATTTCCAAAGAGTGTAAAGTAAATTCAAAGCTCCGGTCCTGATTTTTGCATTACTTTCGGTCAGAAAGGGTAGAAGAACCTGAATTGCACCATTTTCCTTCATTTTTGTTCTAACTTTCGACGCACTAGAATGGCCAGCAATGCTGTTGAGTGCTTGTAGGAGGTGACACTGAATTACTGGACTTGAGAGATTTAAAAGGGAGAGCATCTGCTGCGCTACATCTTGATTAACAAGAATAGATTCCGACTGTGCAATTCTTGCAAGAATTGCTGAAGCAGGCTCCCGAAGAGTCATGAGCACAGATGTGACAGAGAAAAGGAGCTGAAGCAGAGATACGACTATGCCTGAAGTGATCAATCGTTGTATATTTTCTGACAAATTTGACAGATTTTGCAATGCGTTTAACGATGATAACTTTGCTTCAAGCTTTCCAGCGTTGAACATCTTAACAAGAGGTTCCACTGCTCCATCTTCTCCAAGGGAGGCTCTACTTTGATCAGTGAGCTCCATTCTTGACATTGCAGTTGCCATGAGGATCTTACTCATGTCTGAGCCTGGCAAGATACAGTGATGATTTTAACAGGTAACTTAAGCCCTTCAATTGAAACTTGATAGAATTGCACATTTTGATAGACATTCTTAGTTCGATACAACATTTGTACAACATCTAGAATCGAGAACTCAAATTCATCAAGTAAAGGGTATTTATTTGTTACCTTCCCTCAAATAGTGCACTAGGGGCTTGAAGTAACCAGCCTCTGCCATGTGCAGTGCGTTTTGTGTATTGCTTGACAATGCATTTAACAACTTCCCTGCATTGTCCGAAGCAATTGGATCATCCCCATTAAGCATGGTAACCAACATAACAATGCATCCCTGAATTCTGCCAAGCCGTCTCCAAACTGCAGGAAGATCTGACAGATCAAGCAACAGCCCTACAGCTTCCCTCCTCTCTTCCACATCCCGCGTCAAAGATTTCACCAATGCTGATAAAGATGCAGCATCCGCCATCTTCTCCTGTTAAATAGTACACGATGTAAGAAAACTAACAAGAAAATTTTCCATTGAAAAGAACACATCACCAGTGTAATTTACCTTGTTCTCAGCGTTTTCTAAAGCAAGTTTTTTCAGTGTCTGAAGAATAATCAAACGGTTGATTGGCTTACATGATCCGAACCTATTAACTAGAATGGAGATAATGCCTTCTTCATTTATCCATTCATTTGTAATCAATCCTTGCCTAATAGACTCGCTGAACCCCAAAAGCGTGAAGTTGAATTCGTCATCGTTACCATACTTCAGTTGCAGGACAGCATCATCGATGGTAAGATTCGATCTTTCCTCTTCTATTTCTATTCTTTCCTCCACAATTTCCATCCTTTCTTCCTCGATTTCTTTCTCTGATGCTGTGGCACTAACGAACTCGGATCCATTGCTTGGACTTGGAGATGGGCTACAACTTGGACTTAAGCTTGCATCAAACTTCACAGTCATGAATTCTTTATGCAATGCACCAATTCTCTCTTTCATATCAAAATGAAGATCAATGCTAGCAAACAGAACAAGGCCTATGGATCTCCCCAGATCTTGTATCACGTCTTCGATCCATATATTCGGTTGTTTTGAATCAGGGGTTTTGATCAAAGTCTTAGCACGTTTGAGCTCTTTCTCGAGCGATTCTATCGCTTTTCGAATAGTGACCGTGTCCATGACATCTTTGTTATCCCTTATATCACTTAAAACTGGAGCAAGTTTATTGAGAAGACGTGCGAATTCAGAGAATAGTTCTCTTTCAGATCCTGATTCTTTTGCAAGTGAGGCTACCTCTTCCACTAAAGCTTCTAGTTCCCATACAAGCTCAGGGAATCTTCTTCTGTCAGTGTTTTTCATTCTTTAAAACTTTAGAGACTACAACAAAGAAAAAGGAAAAACAGAACGGTTGAAAACAGAGGATTTTCCAGTGTCTGAACAAAGAGGTCAAACAGGAACAGGGGGTTCTGGCAGAAACAGAGAAGGGGGTTGCCAAATTCAGAGATGTGTCAGAGAAATCAGAGGAAAAACAAAATTATACACAGAAAAAACATCTTATACGTAAAAGCTACATACAAAACTAGACTTATATATACATATGCACAAAGAAGAAGAAAAACTCAGGGTTGAAGAAAAGAGAAGGAAGTTAACCTGAAGATTGGAAATCAAAGACTGAGAACAAGACCAGGAAACAGAGACCACCTTGAATCTTGAATCCGTCTTAAACGGGGTAAACACGAGTGAGAAACAAAGAAAGAAAACCAAAGGCAAGGGTACGAAAGACCGACCCCATGACTCCAAAACTCGTTTTTCCCGGTGTATCAATCTGTTTGTCAGCTTCCCTCATTGGACCTGAACAAAGAAACAGAGAGGGAGAGGGAGGATTTGTTTTTGTAAGTAAAATTGGTGAAAATTTTGGAAATGGAAGTATGCAGTTTGGAGTCATGTGGAGAAGGGTATCTCCCTTGTCAATGTCAATGCCCATGTCACCTTTGGGGCTATTGACTTGTGACTACCTTCTTTATTACAATCTTCTTCTTCTTGTTGGAGAAGACTGAGTCAAAAGAACACCGTTCCTTTGCTTTCTTGTTTCTGTTTGTTTGCTTGTTTTATGATTCAGACCATGCAACAGTTAGCTTTTACTCTCAAGCTTTCAAAACTGAAAGAAGCTACCAGGTTCCTGCCTCGCCAATCAGAAAGGGCACATGTTTAGGTTAGCTATACCCTACAGAGTATTGTGTGAAAAGGTCAGCTCACCTCAGATATAAGTGAGAATATTAAATTAATAACTTAAATTTAAAAAATTATTGAATCATTGATTTTTAAATGGTGTATATTCTAAAACAACTTTTAAAGTACTTTAAAATTTTTGAATAAATCATTATATTTTTATTATCTTTAATTAAACTATTATACTTTTATTTTGAATTATATAAGTTTTTAGAACTAATAATTAATATAATTAACTTGATTAAAATTTTATCTGTTATTTTATGTCACGTGATATTGATATGGTATTTTAATATATTATAATTGATGATGATGTGATATATTGATATATTTTAATTAATAATGGCATGACATATTAATGTATTATAATAATATGATTACGTAGTATTTTTCAACTTCTATATCAACATCATACTAATGCTATGTGAATATAAAATAATAAATAATATTTTGAGTAATAATAATTAATCAATCATTAATCATAAGAACTTATTTGTTTAAAAATAAAAATATAGAAACTTAATCGAATGCAAATAAAAGATAAAAGCTTATTTAAATTTTCTTGAGTAGTTTAGGGGTAATCTTTAGCATTATGCCTTTTTAAATTCACTTATTGATAATTTTTCAACATAATATTTTAAAAAGTTCTCAAACTATTTATATTCAATTAAAACTTTATATTTTATTTTGAACCAAATAAGTCATTATTAACAATTGACTAACTAACATTTATCAAAACGTCACTTGTCATTTATATCCACACGTCATTGATAATGGCACTAACTTGAATAGCGAAAATATTACGTAATCATGTCATCATATCATATCAACTTGCATGTCACAATATATCGTAATATATTAACATGCCACGTCAATACCGAATGATATAAAAATAACAAGTGATATTTTAACTAATGATAAAAATCTATTTGACCCAAACTTATACTATAAATACTTGATTAAACATAATAAAAAAATAAAAATTTATTTAAATTTTTTAAAATAATTTATATACTTTTTTAATATTATGCTTAAATTTTTTATTTTTCACTAATTCTTGATTAAAGTTTTGAGATGGATATAAATTTTGAATTCACTAATCATACAGAGTTTCCTCAATTGTATGACATTATAATTTTTAATTATTAACCTATATATCGGTGACGAAATTTAAAAATTCAATTGGATTCATATACTTACCACGTATCCATTTAACGAACCGATTTTGAATATTTATTTTTTTGTTTACAATTAATTAGATATATGAAACAAGTATATAAACTGAGTATCAGCGAAGTGAAGGATAAACTTGACCAAGGTAAGAATAAAGATGCTAGGAAAAACAGAGAGAAGCTCATATTTCCTGGTCTAATGGAGTGTTAAAAGGAGAGAAAACAGAGTATGAGCAATTTCAACATGAGGACGCAGCCATCCCTATTTGACTTAGGATTGTATACATTTTCCTTGGGGAAAGCAAGAGGTAAGAGCCTCAATGAAATGAGGAAATCTATTAGTAGTATTATATATTTCAAACGAGTTAATTGTGAAAAATATGGAAGAGAAAAAAAAGTCATGAAATATTGAACTTTATATTACAAGTTCACATTAAGAAGTTGGGAAGGAAAAAGAAAAACCTATTAACTTTGACAATTAGCATATTATTGTTCTTTTAAGTCAAAGAATGTGTAAATTGGTCTGAACTCGAACATGAAGTGATAGAAATAAAGGTATGATATGAACTAATTATATAAATTTTAATATTTTTGTTTGAATTATTCAGATACAGAATCTTGGGTTAATGCTATTAAGAAGATTGTTTTTCAACTAAAAAAAAGGAAAATTTCCTCTTTGGCACCCATCAAAGATTTTTTAATTTGGCCCCCTTTCTAAAATTTATACATATATTATAAATTTCTTATCCCTTTTAGTTTTAAATTTTATTAGATTTTTTTTTGAAAGGCAACTTCATTAAATATTTAATTTTTTTTATCTAATTAAGCATTATTATACATAATTATTTACTTCATTAAATTGAGATTTTTTCTTCTCAATCAATGAAAGGGGCGGAACGTCCCTTTGTTATGAGGCCATGGCCCTCTCAAAATATTTAAAATTTTCTATATATTATAAATTTTTTTCCTGACTCCTTCAAAATAATTTTTAATTGAATAATTAATATAAATAATAAAATAATAAAATAACCTTAAATTTTTCTATAACGTTTCTTTCTTTTTCTTCATTTATTTTCTATAACCCTTGAAATTTCTTTTAAATGTACACTATCATATGCTCTTTTTAAATTATTACTTAGACTTTGATTTTTCTTTTGATGTTGAGATTTTAATTTTATATCTAATATGACTTATAACGCTTGAAATTTAAAGAATATTATACATTATAATGTAATTACATCATTATTATTTTTCAATTTATTAATATTCTCATATCCTACTCCTACTTTTGCATTAATCATATATTAAATTCATATATTGGCCCAGTCCCTCAAGTGAAATTTCTGACTTTATCCTTGAAGGGCCCTTCCTACACGTTTGAAATGACTGTGAACATAAGCAAATAGTAACTATTAATTATGATTATGACTTGGGGTTGTTTGTTTCCATATGCCTTTATTCTTATTGGACATTACCAAGAAAAGAAGATATTAACAGTTAATTTGTACAAATTGAAGCTTTGTATTGGTGTTAATTAAATATTTTATTGGAGTGTATGCAAATTATATATAGACATAAATAATAATTATATATAATCTTCCAACTTCCTTTAATAAAGATAGATAATAAAGCAAACAAAAAGACAAAAGAGAAGAACTTTTCAGACTAGTACATATGTATGAGCAGCTTTTGACTTGTTCATCATGGGTTTATTTTGTAGAGGGGAAGGGGGTGGCCAGGTGGGGTATAAACCAATGGAAAAGAGTTTAAAAGACGAATCTAAGATTTTGTACGATGAATAGGTAAAAGTAATTATAAAAGTAATTATATTATATATATATATTAAATTTTATACATAAAATAATAAAATAATTAAAAATTGAGAGATGATGATCATCACCATTTGTCACTCACTTAATTCCATTTCCTTAAACATCTCTTCAAATCCGAAAGAAGAATAATCAGAAGACACAAGTTATTTGCAACAGAAAAGATTAACCTAGTAATCTAAATTTCATCCTTACAAATATGCTTTGGCTGAATTTCAGATGCCCAAGTTTAGAACATGAACATGATCATCATGTACTTTATGTAACACAGTCAAGAATGAATCTGAATTAGGTCCAACATTAATTCTTGTGCAATAATACAAAGAGTTGCCTTCTTGTAAGGCCTGTTATGAAGTAAAGAAGAAGAATTCAGCATAGAACTGCTGGATAGGCAATGTTGAATTACAGTTACAATATACCAATTCCATCTGCCTAGATCTGCAAACGCTTTTAACACTTGACACTGCAAAACAAGATAAACAAATCAGATCAGGAGCTGCAAAAGGAGAGAGAAACAATGTTATGAGTTTTGATTCATCAAGATAGGTAAATTTGCATGTCTTTACAGTCTCTAAATGCGTTAAACTGATTCATAGTTTAAACCACACAGGACAATTTTTCATCTCAGTAACACTTTCTTTTACACATCAATCCTCCATCTCCAACAAAAAGTAAAAGCAGAAAACCAAATGTAGGATATGACTTCACAAGTTTGTCAGTTGGACCGGCTCTTTGGATGGGGGGTTTTTCGATCACAGGTGTCTCACATTTGGCGAAGCTTTCATGCAAAAACATCCAGGAAAATCAACGTCCTCCCTGTATGCAACACTGCCACGTACCATACCAAAGCCAACAAAGCAACACCTCCTCCTCCTCCTTCTTCTGCCTTTGCTTCTTCCTCTCATCTGATCTCTCCTTCTTCGAACATGAATCCTCGAGGCCTTTTGGCTTCAGCAAGCATTAACATAGGGCTAGCCTTGGTGGTTCTGATTCTCTTCTCCATCTTGAAGAAACAACCATCAAACGCTCCCATATACTACCCTCGTCCTCTTTCGAAACGACATCCCATCACCATCCTTCCTCCTGATCCTTTCTCTCCATCTCGTTTCCTTCCTTGCTTTTCTTGGATCCCTCGAGCCTTTCGTGTCACTGAAGATGAAATCCTTGAAGCCAGTGGTCTTGATGCTCTCGTTGTTATAAGACTTTTCAAGTTCGGGTCAGTGTAGTATTGCTAAATACAAATCAATCTCTCTAATTTTTGTCTCTCTCTATTATTATTATTCTGATTATTTTTTAGTTCATTCAATTTGAATTCTTGATTAAGGAACTATGGGTTCTCCTTAGACTTTCCCTTTCTTTCCTTCTTCAGGATCAATTTCTTTGCTGTTTGCTCTCTCATTGGATTGTTGATACTCCTACCAATTAATTATGGCGGACAGAACGATCCATCTACAAGTTATCATTCCATGGATACTTGCACGATATCGAACATCAAAAAAGGTTCTAACATGTAGGACTTCCACACTTGGCACGTAAGATTATGTATATACTTTTTGTTTCTTGATTCTCCAGCAGTGAGCAATCGCTGTCTATAAAGATTCAACAAAGCTTTCATAACCAACAAAAATTGCAGCCTTCATTTCACTAAATGAACTCAAACAAACATTGAATGGTAATAAAGAACAGAAGTGTATATTTAGATTCAAAGCGCAGGCCTTGATTCAATCTGTTCATTCACACCATTATAATCACAGAGTTTGGCTTCTTGTTTTACAGGCTTTGGGTGCATGTTTTATGCTTGTGGTTTATATCTTTCTATGGACTATACCTCTTATATAAGGTCAGCTAGCTTGCACTTATACCTTCCCATTATACTTAAGAAATTTTAATTGTGATTGTTTGTTTTCTTATGCACAGACTTATAGTGGAAGATTATTTGTACTTTAACATTCAGAAGTGTTGACAAAACAGGTGACCTCCTACATCATTTCCCTGTCCAGGAATATTCTGAGATTTTGGTCAAAAGGATTCAAAAATTGCGGAACCTGAGGGATCGTCCTGATCAGTTTACGATTCTAGTTCGACAGATTCCATTCTGCACTGAGCACAAGGCTCTTGGATGTTGTGTTCATCACTTCTTTTCTAAATATCATCCTTACAGTTATCATTCTTACCAAATGTTATATGATGGGAAAGACATTGAAGATCTGTTGGTAAGTGTCAACTAGTCTTGAATTGGATACCTCTTTGCAGTTTTTCTGTTTCCTCCTCCTGTTGTACATGGATGAAGTTTTGTGTTTCTTCAAAATGAAGCAGTTTCTTAGGAGTACTTTGCGGTACATGTCGTCAAAGTGTACTAAAGGTGTAGGTTGTTTGAATCTTTAACACTAAAATTCTTGTATAATTGTAGTGTATCATCCTAAATATTTTTAGTTATCATTGCTACAGAAGAGATATTCTCAACTCAGGTTGTCTTTCCCTTTTAACAGAAATCTTACAAATGAATTGCATGTAGAACCAGGCAAAACATGTCCAGAGAAAGATACAGGACTTGAGAAAGAAATGCACTGTCAAGAAACATAATGGAGAAATGTTGCTCTTGGATGAATGTCTAGATGAATCTATGAAAGCTGCCCTGCTTGAGGAAAAGCTTCAGGAACTCTGTCATAAGATTCGTCAATTACAGAGTGAAGATATGCTCAAAGAAAGGGTAATCTCTTGAGAGCAATAATAAATACATTCGATTCTGGGATTGCAATTGAAATTCACGTTAGCAATTAGTTCACATTCACATTTATACCACTTTAAAGCAGTCAATTCCCTTTTCATTTTAATATATTCCTCTAGAATTCGAGTGCCTATCCTTTTTACTTGAAATAAATTCAAGAATCTCATCTGTATATCTTATTTGGACATAGTGTTCACACCTTGAAGCATCTAGAATGCTTACTAAACATAACAAACCAAGCTAGATCTCACAATTGTGATCCCTCCGATGCCTTGTCTAAAAGGTGCAAGGTTCAAGTCCACTGGATTCTTGGCCTCATGGTTATACTTTTACTTTTATGCTTAGCTAGAAACCATGGTGTTTAATCATAAGAAACTGTTAAATCTCTGCCACCAGTGCACTGTATACTCTTTGCTTGTTAAGGAGCTAGATGAATCCTGATCATTTCTTTTTCGAATACATGTGCATTCTGAATGGCTCATATGAATGGTTGCAAGGTTTCTGTTGAATGACTTGAGAAGGTGGGGAAATTTTGCTTTTATTACTGTTGTTAGTATCCAGAAGGCTATTTTCAAGTGATAACAGCTTGAGGTATAAGCTGGTTAGTTTGTTTTGGAGATCTTTCACCTTGGTAGTACTCAGCTGGAACATTGTAAGCCATCTCCGACATCTTCATCTTGTAAAGAGGAAGATCCTTCTGGCTAGTCCCAATTCCATGGAAAGATATGTATGAATAAGTGCTTGAGGAGAGCAAAGCTTTTAGTTGGAAGTCTTATATATTATACACTAGCCCTGAGTTACTTTATGCTTTCTGTAGGAATTGCCTGTTGCCTTTGTCACATTCAAATCCCGTTGGGGAGCTGCATTGGCTGTACAAACTCAGCAGCACACAAATCCACTTCTATGGATCACTGGAACAGCTCCAGAACCGAGTGATGTCTCATGGAGGAATCTAGCAATTCAGTATAAATTTTTGCCACTTCACAAAATTGGAGTCATTCTTGCTGCATCACTTCTTACAGTTTTCTTTGCAGTCCCTGTCACAGCTGTTCAAGGGATAGCTAAATTTGAGAAACTCAAGAAATGGTTTCCTCCAGCCATGCCTATACAATTGATGTAAGAACTCTTGTTCTTTTGCTGATCCGTTCAGGCATTATAATGAACTTTTTCCATTGCTTCACCTGACATATTTGTTGTACCACAGACCAGGATTATCCTCTGTAGTGACAGGGTACCTTCCCAGTGCCATCCTCAAAGGATTCATCTACATTTTTCCATTTGCTATGCTTGCCATGGCTAAAGTGGGTGGCTCTATCTCAAAAAGCAAAGAGGAGATCAAAGCTTGCAACATGGTTTTCTATTTTCTAGTGGGAAATGTTTTCTTCTTGAGCTTGATATCAGGGTCCCTACTTGATGAAATTGGAGAATCTTTTAGTCATCCTAAGAATTTGCCCAGTCATCTTGCTAGTCTTGTCTCTTCTCAAGTAAGCTTGCTTTGTCTTCCTCTGTCATTTTTGCATATTATGCTCACTTTTCATTTTGGTTCATGATTTTTGATTATGGATTCACATGTTCCAGGCAGATTTCTTTATGACATACATCTTGACAGATGGATTCTCAGGATTTTCTTTGGAGGTTCTTCAGCCTGGCTTACTCTTGTGGGATCTTATAAAGTCACACACCTACTGCCGAGGAAAAGAGAAAGACCTATATCTTTGCTCACTGCAATACTTTAGAATCATCCCCACAGTCTCCCTGTCCATCCTGATTGGTATAGTGTATGCAGTTATTGCTCCATTGTTGCTTCCATTTCTTCTTGTCTACTTCTACATAGGCTATGCTGTGTACATCAATCAGGTAACTTTCTCTCCTTTACCGTATTAACCTGGTTTTCCTTGTGCGAACTGAGTGACAGGTCTGACTACATATTTGCAGATTCAGGATGTATACAACACTGTTTATGACACATTTGGTCAGTTTTGGCCATTCATTCATCATTATATATTCGTCGCAATCATTTTTATGCAAATCACTATGATCGGTCTCTTTGGACTCAAGTTGAAACCAGCTGCTTCTATATCCACCATCTCCCTTGTATTGCTGACCATAATGTTCAATGAGTACTGCAAGATCCGCTTTCTTCCTACATTTCAAGGGTACCCTATTCAGGTCTGTTTGGATTCTTTAAATAGCTCATAAATCATACCAACAGAAGTTAATACTCACAAGATCTTAGCTCAATACTATAATTATATGATTTTGATGGACAGAATGCTGTTGAAAATGATGAACTCGATCAAAAAGGCGGTCAGATGGAAGCTAGCTATGGGAAAGCAGTTGGAGCCTATCGCCAACCTTGTCTGCGTCCAGTGAGCTTTACACAATCAGAGTCCGACTTGACACAGCCATTGATTACTTCATTGTGATTTTGCTCAAGATTCTTTGCTCTTCCTTGTATGTTTCCCCTCCCTCAACCAACTGATCTTGCATGTAAAAGTTCAAGTTGAAGAAAAAACACTGTCAATGCCTTCTGTACAAAGGAAGCCTGCAATCTTTCAACTATGGACTGTGATCCAAGTCATCTCCCAGCTTAAGTCAATAGATATTCATTTCTTCTGCCATTTGAAGTCTGCAACTTCTCTCCTGCTGTGAGATTCAGGCCTTAACCATTTCGTTGATGTCTTTCTAACAAGCTTTTCATCTCTAGTAACAGAAAAGAATGAACCCCATGAGACTGGGGTACTTGCATCATATCATGAAATTTGTGATTATATATGTTTTCTATCAAAATAAATAATGAGAGTTAATTAGACTTTGCTACACATTTGAATCAACCTAACTCTTGTTTTATCTCAATTATGTGATTTTGGTCTTACTTTAAACAGATACTTGATAACAGTGTTAAATTGTTACAATTAAATTCAAATGCGATATTTTTTATGATATAGCATGTTAATTTAATATGTTATGTTAAAATTAGAAAAATTATTTTTAATAAGAAAATATTAAAAATTATTTGTTTATACTTTTTTAAAAATTATAATCATCATTAAAATGTCATGTCATCTAAATTGTTAACATTATTATTAATTGTTCATACATCGATTTCATATGTCGATTTTTAATAAAAAGATATAGATTAAAGTCGTAAAATAAAATAGTGAAAGACAAAATTCAGACTTCAAATGTCAAATTATGAGGCTTTTCACAAAAAAAAAATCTGTCAAATTACATGAAGTTCCAAAGAAAAGCCATTGCGCATGACTCAACCACTATTACATACCTCTCGCATGATTTTAAAATCATAATGTTCCATATATATTATAACAATCAACTAACTATCAACACTTACATACAAATTTGTTGTATAAGTATTTTTATTAGTTTTTTTCAGCCTTTGATAATTAAAGAGATATGTATATATTTTCGTAATACTACTGATACAATACTAGTAAGATATTGGAGAAAATTTAAATTTCATAAATAATGAAAAATACAAAAAAGGTTTTAGACAATATTTTCGATGTAAAATATGTTAGATATGTTAGCTAACTATAAACATTTTCTTCATTTTGCTTATTTTTCTCGATAAGAGATTTTTTACGATCATTATTTCTAGTTTTGAAAACTTATCGATTTTCTTACTAATTTTTGCACAATCTCATTTATGACTTGTCATAAGATAATGATGCAAGAAAAATATCATAGTTCCAAAACTTTGTGATTTTTTATAGCTGCCAAGCCTCTTCTACATGATTTCTGGACAAACATTTTGATCACTCAAGGATAATGAGTTATTTTTCGAGAGTGCTGTAAAGCGTCGGTGTAGTTGGATTAGATGGCAGCTTAATTTTTATGAAAGCTTTCAATTTTAATTTGATGAAAATGTAGGGTTGAATTCTCATGTTTAACTCAATGGAAATGTAGGTGAAGATATCAAACCGAAAAAATCTTTACATATTGTAATTTCAAAATACTAATTGGTGATGTAAATTATTGTATAATAGAAAATATTTTAAAAAATTTTAATTGGACATTAAATTTAAATGAGAGAAGAAAAAACATGTGAAAAAGGATGGAATGTAAAACTTACTACTATATTATTATTTAATAATATTGGTTAGTTGGTGTTAAAAAAAATTATGATAGAGGGAGAAATTGATATAAAGTTTTTATTTTTAATATTTATATTTTATTGCATATAATTTAATGATATTGTTAATATTCGTGGTTCAAAAAATATATTATTAATTTTTACATTAATATTCACGTTGTCAAATTCTTTCAATGATAATAACATAACTGTGAAATAAGAGCATCATTTAAATTTATAATATTGAAAACAAAATTATTCACACTAAAAAAATTATGCAATTATTAATAGCAAAGATCATAATCTATATCATATTTTATTTATATTTATTTAAATTATTATGTATGAGTTGAAATTGTAACATACTATAGAACAAATATAGGTTTTAAAATCATTTTTACAATATTTATATATTAATAATTAACATTAATAGAATATTTTTAATCTTTTACATTAATCATAGAATAATTGAGATAGTGATTTTATAAAACACTTAATATTCTATGTGTATATATACATATATATTGAATTGTAGCATAACGTAACATGTTAAGTTTCAATTTTTTTTAACTACGGGACACGGATTAAAATTTTTTTATTTTTAATAAAAAAACTTAAAAATTATTTTTTATATATTTTATAAAAAATATATATTATTACTTAATAAAAATAAAAGAATGATATTTTTATACTGCTATGTATCACGTGATGAAAAGATTAATTCTCCTCAACATGTTTGGTCATTCATTTAAAATGTCATGTCAATTAAATTGTTAACATTATTATCAATTATTTATAAATCAACTTTTAATAAAAATAAAAAAATTAAAAGTCATAAAATGAAATAGTGAAGGATCAAATTCAGACTTCAATGTAAAATTCTGTGAAGTTCCAAGGAAAAGCCATTGTGCATGACTCAACCACTATCACATGCCTGTCACATGATTTTAGCATCATAATGTTCTATATATATATATATGTTATAACAATTGACTAACTATCAACATTTGCATACAATTTGCTGGTATTTTTATTTATTTTTTCAACATTTGATAGTTGAGGAGATATTCATATATTTTGATAATATTGATATAGTAAGATATTGGAGAAAATTTAAATTTAGAAAAATACGAATTGAGTTTTAGAACATATTTTTCAGGACGAATATCGTATACATGTTAGCTGTCTGTAAACCTTTTCTTCATTTTTTTATTTTTAAAATTTTGGGTTTTCATTTTTTCTTTTTCTTCCCAATTTTTTGTACTAATTTTTACACAATCTCTTTTGTGGCTTCTCTTAAAAAAATCATATAAAGATAGTAAAATTTGTGATTTTTTATAATTATCAAAACATTCTAAATGGTTTCTCATCTTATTTAACTAATAAGTAACAATATCATTGAAAAATGTGATAGTTCAATTTTTACAAAAATTTTCAATTTGAGTTGGATGGGAGTGTCATTAATCTTTATAGAAAAAGCAATCGACAAGTAAGACAACAACCTTTATTTTTAATATAATGTTAGCCTTTGAGTGAAAAAGTTGAATAAAGCCAGAGACGTCTCCTTAAGGTAACAAGAAAATGGCCCCCTATGCAAAGTTTAACAGCAATCATCAGAAACCAACAACCATTCTGAGTCTTTTAATGCTTTTTAGTGATTAGAACATTTTAGGTGAACTTTGCATGGAAAAGTTATCAGGCTTCTAGGTTGAAAATCCATGAGAATATCATAATTATTTGAACATCTCTTGAGAGCAAGATTTGTTCAGATTTTTAAAATTAGTTATGTAATTCCGATAATAAGACTATATTAGAAAGAGATTGTCGTAGCAGTCGGGTATATCTGCAAGTTACGACAAGGATGTACTTATAAACAATATTGTCTAATATTGTGTTTTAAGGTTAACTCTATAAATATGTACAAACTTTCTTTATTTCTTTTAATATTTTCTATACACATATAATTACCATGTCTCTAGTTGCTATAAGATTTTTTTGAGAAAGAAGTAGAGAACTAGAGACGGTTGAATCTAAAACTTGTCATGGGTGCAATTTAGCCTATGACGAAGATATACATTCTGTTTCTAAAATCAAAATATTTCAATAAACTTTTAACTTTCAAATTGTTCTTTAATTTTAAAAAAATATATATATATCATAATTTTGAGATATTCAAAATATTATTCATAAATTATATAATTTATATTTTGATATAGACTTGCACGTGAAAATTGATATAAAGTTTTTTAATATATTTATTTTAATTATATATATTTTAATACTGTTTTTAATATTTGAGATGTTAAAAATATATTAATATATTAATATTTTTGACAATATCTATATATATATATATATTAATATTCATGTTGTCAAATTCGATTCTATCATAATTGTGAAATGAAATCATAATTCAAAACATAATATTGAAAATAAACTATTCTCATTAAAAAAAATTTAATCCAATTATTAACAACAAATATCAAAATTTAAATTTATATTTATTTAAATTATTATAGATTAGCATTTGAATTTGTAACATAATATATAGCAAATACAATAAGCTTTAAAATCATTTTCACAACATTTATATATTAATAATTAACATTAGTTGAATTTTTTTTAACATTAATCATATTGTTGATAAAAAATTCTTGAAACTTCGTCGTTTAAGAATTTGTATTTAAATCTAAAACCAAAATTTTCTTCTTTCTTTTTTCTCTCTCCTCTTATTTCACCGTAACCGCCAGTTTTCTCTGATCACCGCCCGCCGCCCGTAGGTGTCACTCCGGTGTCGGATCCCCGATCCTACCCTCGCAGCCCTTCTCCACCGGTTCCTCTTTCTCCCTTCTTCTCTTCCCCTTGTTTCTCCATCCTTTCTTTTCTCTCTTCTCCTCTGCCTGGCCTGCGGGGGTGTTCCTCCCCTTCCGCGGCCTCGCCTGCTCCTTTCCCTTGCCCCTGCGGTGAGTCACGTGGCTGCTGGAGAGTGGGCTCTGCACAGTACCAATCTCAATCGCACGTAATTGATATGGGCCTTGGCTTGACCACATACATCAGCCCAAGAATTTCAAAATCCCATTTCCCTTTTGAATGTAGCTATGGCTACCAGAAACGGTGCGTACGAACCCTTCCTCCACAAAAATTGAAAGCTTCAGCCTCGCCTCTCCTTTCGGCTTTTCTTTTCTTCGTCCGGCGGCTCCTCCTCCCCTCCGCCGATCAGGTTGTTAAATTGATTTTTTTCCTCTTTCGTTTGTGGCTCAAGTTTATTGAGCTCATCAAGTTAATAATGAAGAAAATAAAATTAAATGACAACAATTAAAAGATTAAAGATATTCAATCCAAGGCATCCAAGTTAACTTTTTCAATGTGATTTTGTTTTGTAGGTGAAGTTTTGCTTAGCTTTCTCTCCATTTCCTGTCTCTCAATGAAGTTTGTAAGTCTCTCTCTTCTTACTACAAATTGGTTCCAATATGGAAGGACCAATTTCTTTTAAAGGATTACAGTCTTATTCATGGATGATGTAAATTCTTATTCATGGATGATGTAAATAAGGAAGTCAATGAGAAGTTATTAGAATTCCATTTGATTGTTGCTCTTGTTAGGTGTGTGTAGGAAATTGTGAAAAATATAGGATAAAATCATAATTAATTAACAATGAACAAATAATTACTGTAATTTAACGCCAATTCTGTAAAAATTGTCCTGTATAAAAGTGAAATCATGGGTTTTGTTCTCTAACAAAAAAAAACATTTTTTTATTTATAGGTCTTTAAAAATATTATTTAGTTTTGTATAAAAAGGCACTTCTTGTTTCTTTTTGGAAGCAACAAAGCAAGTAGGGAAAGTAACAATCAAATGGTTTAAAGTTAACATCTTTAGTTAAATGGATGTGTGATGAGTCTGTAAGTTTTCTTTGTGGAGTTTTTAAACTTCATTATTGGGTGTATAAGACAGTGATTTTATGCAATATATTTGTGCGTATGTTGAACTCTAGTATAGGGGAATTCATTGAGTTTGTGCTTTTTGCAGACATGCCTTTGTAAAGGTGGTGGTTTCCATTTCCCAGCATGTCATATGCTCAATGTATCTGGGTTTAGGATCTTACTTGATTGCCCCTTGGACCTTTCATCTCTTGCTATTTTTGCTCCTGTTCCAGTGGCTCATGAGGGCCATGAGTCTTCGGATACTGACTCGGTTATTAGGAAAAAGCAGAAGATGGAAAAGACTTTTGATGCAAATGATTTAGTACATGCGGAGCCTTGGTATAAAACTGTAAAAAGTTTGCACCTATGGGATGCTTCCTTTATTGACGTTGTTTTGATCTCAAGTCCTATGGGCATGCTTGGCTTGCCGTATCTTACTCGGACCAAGGACTTTTCTGCAAAGGTAATTAAAGTTTGGAAAATGTTCCATTTTAAAACAAGAATATTATGTGTTGATATTTGCTAGCCTTAGCTGAAAGTTGATTTCTATGCTCTGCTTCTAATTCTGGTCAGATATATGTGACTGAAGCAACTGCGAGAATAGGACAGCTTTTGATGGAGGATCTTGTTTCAATGCACATGGAATTCAGGCAATTTTATGGACCAGAGGATTCTTGTTTCCCTCAATGGTTGAGGTGGGAAGAACTTGAAGTTCTTCAATCTGAAATGAAGAAAATAGCTTTAGGAAAAGACTGTGAGGAGCTGGGAGCTTGGATGCCTTTGTACAGGTGATTATCATTCCTAGATCATACGCTTGTATTTATCCATAGATTAATTAGGTGCAGCTTTTGATTGCATGGCTTGTCCATGTATTGTGTAATTCTCTAGGCATCATTTTTGAATGGGGATGGTAGAATAGAGACGCTCTTCATAACAAATATGGTTTGCAAATTCGTAACTGAAACTGCTTTTAGAATGCTAACTAATCCATTATTGTTGTGTAATAACCAACCAAGTTTTCATCTATGAAATGCATTTTCTATCCAGATTATTTCTTTACAGCTTATCGAATGTAAAAGTTTATATATAAGAAGTTAATGGAGGGTCCTTTTCAGTGCAGATGATGTGAAGGATTGCATGAGGAAGGTTCAAACACTAAAATATGCTGAAGAAGCTTGCTACAATGGAAATTTGATTATAAAAGCATTCAGCTCTGGTTTGGAAATAGGAACCTGCAATTGGACAATAAATGGTCCAAAGAGAAATATAGCTTATATTGCGAACTCTATTTTTGTTTCTAAACATGCAGCAGATTTTGATTTCCTTGGTCTTCGAGGGAATGAGTTGATAATATATTCCGATTTCTCCTCCCTTGGTGCTGCAGAAAAAATGGAGAATGATAATACTTACTTTGATACAGTTGCTTCATTAAATTTCAGGTAATTTTGCCTTTAGGTAATGATATATTAAGTTAGTCTTGCTGAGGTGCTTTTTCCTTTGATAGAACTGAAATTCTATGTCTCATGATTGTAGTGATGATGTCAACAATTTGGAAGAGATGGCTGCATCCTTGCTTAAGGATGACGAAAGTATGGAGGAAATGGAGAAACTAGCTTTTATATGTACCTGTGCCCTTGATTCTGTTAGAGGAGGTGGATCAGTTCTTATTCCTATTGATCGGCTTGGAATCATTCTGGGCCTTTTGGAGCACATGTCAGTTTTGTTGGAGTCGTCATCTGTAAAGGTATTGCATTTTTCTTGTTTCTTTCTTTTGTGTTTGTGCGTGTAGCTAGTCATTTTGACACACACATCCGAAGCTTATACTCAAAAGGAACACAAGAGCTCGCAGGTATGAGACAGAGAGAGAGGGAATTGTTGTTTCACAGCTGGAGTCCTTGTTTGTAGAAATTGTTGTTTTTTCGTCATAATGAATTTCTGCTAACTAAAACTGAAGTTCCTACTCATCTATATGTTTGGTGGAACTGGGGTCTTCACACCTCTTTGATCATCACTGGGTGAGGCAGGCCTTGGCTATGTCCAGACTTTTTTTTTTTTTTGAAAGGCAAATTTATTGATGAAGTCTCTTAAAGAGATAACAAGCTATGTCCAGACTTTAAGACCCAAGGCTTGTACATGAGTGGGCATTTTAGATTTAATTCTATTCTTATGCCATGAACTTATAGCTCAAGTTTTTGGTTGGGCAGTTCTTAAATAGGAGAGAAACTGAAGATATTTCACTTGTATGCTTGCATTGGTTCATGCTTCTTTGCTAACAGTCATATGCTATATATAGTGCAGGTTCCCATATATGTTATATCTTCTGTAGCAGAAGAATTATTGGCATTTACCAATATAATACCAGAGTGGCTCTGCAAGCAGCGGCAACAGAAGGTATATCTTCATCACTCGCTTATTGTCTCATATTTATAAAGGACCTTTTTTTATCTCTCTTTTTGTTGGTTTGACAGCTTTTTTCTGGTGAACCGTTGTTTGAGCATGCCAAGCTCATAAAAGAGAGGAACATTCATGTGTTTCCTGCAGTTCATTCACCTGAATTATTGTAAGATATGCCCTTTTGTTTCTTTTTCTATTTCCTGCTGATGGTTACCCTTGTCAATGAAAAATGTTAACCGTGACATGCTCTTTTCTGTTCATATTCCATGGGTCCTTGAAAATATTTTATTTGATATAATATTAATTTTTTACTTTTCACTGCCTAATTTTTGATTGAGCGCTTTTTTTTTCTGTTCTATCAACATATTTTCTTTGTTCTCATTACAGATCTTCAATTAAACAGAATTTAAACTTTTCATGACAGCTACTGAAAGAAAAAAGGATGAGAATTTGTAATTGGATAGTTACCTACTTGTTAAAATATGTATAAGTGATTTTAAGTAGAGATATCTTAGTGGTGGTGGAGTGTAACTCAGCACTTGGCCTATTTAGCATGCTAAAATGCTTTTGCAGTTCATACGGGAGAAGAAAATTTGCCAAATTGTTTCATGTTGGTGTGAGGATTAACTCAGCACGAGCTTAGTATATTCCTTAGCTTACTATGATGTTTTATTAGTGATACGGTGGAACAAGTTTACCCAAAGTGCTATGGCTTAAAAGTTCACATTCCTTGTCACCAATAAAAAAAAAAAGTTATATTAAAGGTTCATGTTTTTTGTCACCACATTCATGAGTTGTGAGAATTATTTGTCTTAATATAGTGAGGGTTATTGATTACTTACCAAGATGCTTAATGCCATTTGTCAATGCCTCTTTTCTGGCCCACACTGGGTTCTAGTAACATCAATTACATGTCATTCTGAAAGAAACATGTATTAGGGAAGCAAGGTGTAACTTTTTGATAAAGCATTAAAATGGTTTAGAACTTAGTAATCAGTTTGGTATAATTAAGGACTTGTATGGTAATCATGTATCATATATTAACTACAAGAAGCTAACATTGAGTACATAGAACCAATTGGCAGGAACCTTGTATCATATTCTCTCCTCACTGGAGTTTGCGGCTTGGTCCAGTTGTTCATTTGCTTCGGCATTGGTGCTCAGATCCGAACTCTTTACTTGTCCTTGAGGTGCTTCTTTGCATCTATGCTTTATCAAAGGATCTTCATTATTTGTTATGGTCACTAGATGGAATATGATTTAATTATGAATGATTTTGAGCAATGGAATTAATTTATGTGAATTTTGTAGAGTGGTGTTGATGCTGACATAGCTCTCTTGCCTTTCAAGCCAATGGCAATGAACGTTCTTCAGTGTTCATTTCTGTCTGGAATGAGGTAAGTTTTGACTCTTTCTTGCTCTCAAAATCATACACACACACAAATAGTTTGCAGAAAAGAACTTTAAGCCAGAGGAAAACCTTTCAGAGCAGCTGTCTTGCATGCAGGGGATTTAGAATTCTTCAACTGTATGCAAGATTGTCTAAACTATCTTGGAGTTTACACTATTTCAAGTTGAAAATGACTGAAGCGTGAAGTCTGGTCTTTATTTAGATTGCCAAATAAAAAATTTATCAGTACCGTTTTCTTTTTTTCTTTTGGCAAGAATGAAGTATTTATTCAATATCATTTAGGATTATCTTTTAAGCAAATTCCTCTGGCTTGCCTTGATGACATGGAATTTATGTGTTATTGATACTGCTATTGTTCTCAGGGTTTAGCTACTGTTGCATTTACGTCTCCCTGTTTCCTGCAGGTTGCAGAAAGTTCAACCCTTACTAAAGACATTGCAGCCAAAATTAGTTCTGGTGATCTATTCTACTTCAACTGATGTTTGTTTCCTCCATGTGTTGTATAAGATATTATTTATCTAACAGCACTACATGCTCTTTCCTGTCTAAGACAGTTTCCCAAGGATTTGAGGTGCAAGATCCAAATTTCAGAAGCAAACATGCTTGTTCTCTACTCTGAAAATGAAACATTACGTATACCTAGCTCAAAGAATAGCACGGAAATAGAGATTGCAACAGATTTGGCTTCCAAGTTCCACTGGAAAACATTCAAGCAGGAAACAATCACAAGGCTGGAGGGAGAGCTTTTCATGGATTATGGCAAACATAGGCTACTTTCTGGGTCCCATCCAGCAGACTCCAAGCAACAAAGACCATTAGTACACTGGGGTTCACCAGATTTGAACGGGCTTCTGACTGAGCTGTCAAAGATGGGTATTAACGGAGCCATAAAACAAGTCAGGGATGATGCTGAATCTGAAAGTGCTGCAGGTATTGTAGAAATCCATGAGCCTAAGAAAGCCTTGATTGATGTGGGAGGAACTGGTACTGTTATCATTTCTGCTGATGAGAATTTAGCCTCCCATATTGTCACAGCTATAGATATTGTTTTGGATGGCATTTAAAACCGAAATACAAGCTTTTTTCTCTTATATTATTTATTCATCCATTTAGAAACGAAAGCATATGAGTTTCAGTTTTTCTTTTGGATTTCAACTAGAAAGTGAAATGGTCAAGAGTAACACTAGGGATTGAGGCCCGAGCTCGGAAAGGTATATACCAATGCAAACAATCCATTGTCACCGATTCATACTGAAGCAGATATAATTGACAAGGTATACACAATGACGGAAAGAATCAGATCTTTCCACCAAGTAAGGTCACCAAGAATTTTCTGTAATCTCCAGATGTATCCCCTATAACTGCATCATCGAGGTTGGACTTGTAAATGTTGAAATATTCTCCTCTTACCTTCATCATGTCGATTTCTGCTCTTGTTACAATGGCTCTTGTTAGTGAATCTTCATCTGTTCCCAGACCAATGATGGAAGTTCCAACAACCTGTTGATGATTTGAACAGATAAGAATCGGCCCGAAAAAGGGGCAAGAAAGGAAGTAGTCTTACAGTAATCATGGATCAGAAATAGCATGGTTCTCATGGTTTTTATTGCTACTTGGCTAAAGAAAAGGATTGAATCACCTCAGCAAAGTGCTTCTCTGGGGAATCTATGCACAAAATAACCATTCTCAACAGTGATTCCAAATCACCCTTCCCGGATTTCGTGATGTCCTGCCAAAAGATCTCCTCAGTCAAATGAAACCGAAAAAGTCAAAAAGAAAAGGGAAAAGATATATGTAGACTGCATAATAGTTATATATGTTGGCAGAACCTTGTCAAAGGGATTTCCATATTTTTTCTTGTAGCATTCAAATGTTGTCCTGAGTTGATGGAAGTTTCTTGTAGAGAGTATATACACAACATCATCATGAGCCAACTCTTTGGTTTTAATGGCCTCATGTAATCTATCAGCCTCTAAATTTGCAACATCCATGTCCACCAGTTCTTTGTCATACCTGTAGGATGTAACTAGGCCTAACAAAATCTGTGCATCACCAAAATTTCCAAGTCAACTGGATGGCTTGCAACCTATTAAAACTCATGTATATGAAGGTGAAGTCAATTACTTCAAGTCTATCTATTTTGCGTGTACTTACCTTTTTGAGGGGCATAGATACTGAAGCTGCAATAGCTTCTTCGAGTGAACAGTCGAAGAGAGAGCAATAGGCTTGCCTTACTGCTACAAGATGATGAGGGGACGATGCACATGACATCTCAACTATGATTTCTAGCTGTTTGACACCCTTCTTCTTTGACTTCAATGCTCCATTTGCCAGTCTTGCATCCCTCTCAGAAGGATCATATGTCCAAAGAATGACGGCTGTCTGTTAAACATCAGAAATGTTTATTATATCATAGGAATTCACATTGATGTGAACATTTGTTTTTGGAAATCAAATGCTTCCTTCAAATCATTGGAGCTGTTCAACAAGTTTGAGAATCATTCCAAGGACTAAAACCAAGCATCTTAACAAAGTGCTGTATCTTAACATTTGAAACTCTATATGAATTTGAACTCCTAATGTTCTGGAATAACCCCAAAAAATTCTTTTGTTGCAGTCATTTGCTTCGCCCAGTGAATCAGAAAACAAAGAGAACCTTAATTTGAGACGTACTTGATTTAAGGAAATACAAACTGGAAGAAACCAGAAGCCTAAAAGTATGAATATGACTTAGGGGAATGCATTCTTCTATTGATATAGATTTGTGTGAATTGGTTCCTCCAGTTGGTAACAGCCTAGATCAGAGTTATAACCTGGTTTAAAATGTTTTTGATACCGTTAAACTTTAAAACTTCACAGCAATGAGTTCTCAAGATTCTGAATCTTTTAAGGATTTACTGCAGAAGTTTCAAGAGACAATCATTGGAACTTTGATGGGAATTGCACATTCCTAATTCAGTCAACTAGACAGGAAACTTGTAATGAAATAAAATGGGGAGTACAGAAAGAGAACATACTCTGAAATCACCCGAAAGCTCAGAATTGAGAGCATCAATAAGACTTTCATTGTAGAGATTCTGGTAAGTTTCTCTGATTTTCTTCCTTTGACTTGCATCTCTGTGTCCTAATATCTGAATTATCTCATCCTCATCTGTTCCCAGTCCTGTAAACAATTTCCCGATAACATCAATAACAACAATTCAGTTATAACAATATCATAACAATTATCTCAATAGACATGAATTAAAGGAAAAAAAGGATATGAAGATAGAGAGGAGACCTTGAAAAGCTTTCTTGAGTTTCTCAGAGTCTTCTTCTGGAGAAGGAATGACATCTAGTACTTTAAGTGAACCCATTCCTCCAATCTTAAAACTAGATTCAGGGCTATGGGTTTTTGATTTACTTGTGAAAAGTTTCTTAAAACTCTTCATCTTGTTTCACTGGAGTTTCTCTCAGTTTCTTTTTCTTCAGTTTCTGTTGTATTCCCTCCTGATAGTTTGCTGAATATCAGGCCCTGTAATCTCTATTTTTGTTAAGACTTTGATACCCTTTGATTTAAGTGAAAAAAGAAAAGAAAAGATAATGAAATTAAAGCCATTTATTAATAAAAGCTTGCAAAATGAGAAAAAGCTAAAAAGGCCCTTTGGTTCTGCCATATTTTTCTAAACCAGCATGAAGTTTTGCAATTTATATATGGTACCATGGAGTATTCATATTTGCTTCAATTACTCATCATTGAATGCAAACATTTAATAATTCCGTAACATATCAGTTTCACTGAGGTAATTATCAACTTTTTAGAAAGCTTTTGGTGAAAGCAAATTGACCTTAGTGCTCTATCTCATCAACATGTTAGCAAAACCATGCTTAACAACCCAAAATACTGCATGTGTTGACTCCTTTGCCTTTGGTTGCTTTCATTCAAAGGGTCGTTATGAATTGAAAAAGCTAATAATTCTGGATGATATGAGCAAGATGTTCAGTTTCTGGTGTTACTTTTAAAAACCCTTCTCTGTCTTATCCTTCTCTGCTGTTGGTAGGTCTGATGTCTCTCTCTGACTTCGCATTTTTTGCATGTGATATTTAGATTGGTAGGTATGAAATGCTTAGTAATGTCACATTGTTGGATTAAAAACTGGTTCCATATCCATATTCTTTCCGAGCTTGTTTCTGATATTTCGGCTTGACACAGTTTCATATTTGATTGAATCAAAATTGGATGAGACTTCATTTTTTTCATGACTGCAAAAATTTGTTCTGGCATGTGACAGTTCCCTGAGGACCCCCTCAAGCAGAAATGAAATAATTTAGTAGGAGGTTATCCATTCCCCACAATTCAGAAAAATAAATTGTCATCCACTTGTATAATATCCTCGTTACATTAATTCTTTAACCTATGAAAAAAAGGGACCCATAAAAGAAATTAGTTTGGTAGGAGAAAGAGACTTGGAAATGAATATATGAAGAAGATCTTCAAAGCTGATCTAACAGATAAGAGAGGGACAAACAACAAAGGGCCAAGTGTTGGGATTCCTTAAGAATAACGTGCTCCCAATAATCTGCTTAATTAAATAATAAATGGGAAAATCTTAGCTGTCTATGGCTCTTACCAGCAGGAAAGTTTGTAAAAAATAATTAATTAAAGGAAGTAAGATTACGCCCTCTATTCCCACACAATTCGAAAAGAGGAATTGCAATGCTAGCTGCTGCTTCTAGGCAAAGTATATGCTTAACAAAAAAAATAATTAATAAAGAAAAGGGAATGCATTGGCAAAAGCAGAAGATTACATAAGAAATAGGCAAAAGAATTGTGATTATGTGTTGTACTTCCTTAAAAAAGAATTGGAGATTGAAACAAAGCAATATTTTTTTTCTTTTTGGTTTCTCATAAAATTTAAGTTTGTAAGATCACATAAAATTTAAAATATATATATATACATCCGAACATGTGATTGAACAATAAATATATGTGCCTTTATTCAACAAGTTTTAGAAAAGAACCAATAACTTTAGAGTAGAGATATTTTGTTCATTTCATATATATATATATATGTATGTATATATATTACCCATAATAGACTTTTGTTAGTCCAACAGCTAAGTTTTGATAAAGCATTAATTAGTATGTTATTGAAAGAATAGACCTGCATGTGACATGTGACTATAATATAAGGCTCGGAATACTTTACAAGTCAAATCGTTTACCTCTCATTTAATTTTTTTTATCAAAATTTTATCTTGAATTAGATGTTAAATTTCTAATTATCTTATATCTCTTCTTATGCAATTTTATACATTAGTACAATTTTATCAAATAATTTTTGTAAATCTACTTCTTAATGAAATTCTATATGCTTTTCCATGGGATGGTTATATTTTGCATGTGATCTTAGATGATGGGTTGGTAACATATCCCATGATATTTATAAACAGCTTTACCTCCTTCCAAATTAGTTAAAAAATAATGTAAAAGCAAAGAAAGAAGCCTGGAAAAGAAAAAAGAAAAATTAAATTAGTAAAAGGTCTTGTAAATTACAAAGACCAAAAGACTAAAAGGCCTAGTGTTGGAATTGCTTTGCAAGGATTGATGTGCTTTCGACCTGTATAATTATTGAAAAATGTACTGAAAACCTTAGCTGTCTTTGGTTCTTTCCCAGCTGGATTTTTATATATTCTAACAATTATGCATGGTTCTAAATCTGAAAAAC
Organism: Theobroma umbraticum; assembly: GCF_002168275.2. Classification (NCBI taxonomy): domain Eukaryota; kingdom Viridiplantae; phylum Streptophyta; class Magnoliopsida; order Malvales; family Malvaceae; genus Theobroma; species Theobroma umbraticum. Next base: position 3,869,943 of record NW_018397270.1, on the reverse strand, counting down.
CAGAGAATTGAGAATGGCCCTCAATTCCAAAGGGTCGATCAATTCCAATCTGCTGCTTATTAGCGAAGAATATTCTTGACAAAAAGTTGAGGCAAAACAGAAAGCAATTGCCAATACCTATCAAAAGAATTTTGCCAGCTTATGGGGTATTTTTTTAGGTCATAAATTGAACTTGACACTAATTACATGAATGTCGAATCGAGTCTATTATTAATAATGTGCACCTGCAGACTCACTGCAACAATATATAGGATATATAACTCTGCAATATCATAAAAAAATTATAAAAAATTATCAGTAAAACCTTTAAATAACTTTACTGGTTTTTTTTTTCTTAAATACCTATGTCTTATCAAAATTTAGACATGATTATGATAGTACCTTTAATAGATTCTATCAGTGATCTTACTCAATTGTTTTGTTACATGAAAAGCACGAGTTCAAACCTTCTGGGGCCATCCTCAACAATAAGTACCACTCTTGTCTGCTGAGCATATCCTTTTCTCATTATCTGTCTTTGTATTTTTGCATGTAATGTTTTAGAAGACAATTTAAGTATGTGGACTATGGAGTGCCTGACAGTCTAATCAAACTGTTCTTATCAGATGGCAAGTATGACATTATAGTGTTTGCAAGTTGGTTATGGTGCTCAACAATCCTCGTCTAGCTAATTAATCATGGCGAACCAGGCAATTGTTTGAAATCCTTTGACATATAAAATAATTACATAATGTGTATGATTAAATGTTCGAATGGTTATTTGAAACATAAAATGTTAATAAATAATTAACGAAGTTAGCAAAATATATATTATTTTGTTAAGTTTGGAAATTCGAGTTCAACTCTTTGGATACTTCATTTTCTAGCTATTACTACATATATAATATATTTTTTTGTAAAGAAAAATCTTATTATTTGAGAGGACAATACGTGAAAATCATAGCTGTCAATGCTTCTTCTTGGGTCCTATCTAGCTGGACTGTGATTAATACATAACTCCACCTCAACCACTATAAAAAGGCAAGAACAGACCCCCATGGGTCCTATGATGATCATCGAGAGTGACTCAATCAAAAAGACAGAATGAAAGAGAGAGTGAGTTCCACTCTTTCATCAATGTACATATCCCTTACTCGAAGATTTAGGTCCAAATCTTAAAAAAAAAAATTTACTTTGAATTTAATTTCTAATTTAAGTTCACAATCAAGAAATTTGACACACAATAAAAAACAATTTTATATTATTGTTGATTTCTTGATCTAAAGATGATTTACGGAAGATAAGTACATCAGATATTAAATTAAACACGTTTAACTCGTTTATTTATTTTATTTATTTTTTATCTTTTAAATTATATAACAGCATCCCCCACAATCATCAATCATGATTAAAAGTCCCAAACTAAAACTCAGATTGTCCCCTGTTCAATGTTTACTATATATTCTATACTTTTGTTTTTTTAAATTGAAGCAGTTGATAAGCTGGTGCTTAGCTGCATGAGTGACAAATCTTATATCATATTTTTGACATTATCTTCTTCTTTCATAATAGGATGTCATTATCAATTTTATCCAGTCAACATCTTACTCATCAATAATGTTGTCAAAAAGCATATAATATATATAATAGCATGAGCGTTGGTAGAACTTTTGATTGATGAAATTAGTCATATTTATTTACTATATTTTTAAATTAATATTTTAATTAATTTTAAGTAAATTATTAATTAATAATAGAATTTATCTCTTAGATGTAAAGGAAAAAATTGAGTTTAATTTTTCGATTTTCATCGTTTCCAAAATTATAATCCAAAAATATATGTTAAGTGACATTATACCACATCAATTAAGTCTTGAGTTATCCATATTCAGTGTTTCTTTCATCTATTATTAATTGATTTTTGTTTGAATACTTAACAATATCATAAACCTTTAAAAAAACCATATTTTTCTTCTTTATAATTTTAAAATTTGCCGAGATGATGCATAGTCAGGGTTAGGCCAACAACTTTAGATCATGTTTCGGCCATTTTAACCTTTGTATGAGGAGTCTATAATATGATTGCCTGAGGGGTAAATTTCCAAAATCGAATATTAAGTGGGTTAAACAATAAAATTGAATAAAAAAGTGGGCTCAAGTACTATATAGCAAAAATGTATGGACTATTTACTGAAAAACAAAAAAAAAAAGGAAGGAAAGAATTAATTGTGGCCTTTTAACGTTTAACCCCTTCAACTTTTTAAGGGTCCAAGCGTTAGCCAAACATTATTTTGTCTACTTTTCGTCATTATGATTGCAGTTTTTCCCCAAAATAATTTTAATTACAAGAATGACAAATTTAACCTTCCAGCATGATATAAATGTATTTCTCCTTTGTTGCATTACTCATAACACTAAATTTTTCCATATTGCAAAAATACTACAGGGGACCCCCAAAGAATGGCTGATCTTGAAGCTCTTACCAAAGCTTTCTCAGGTTTTCCTTCATCTTCTTTCCTTAATCTCTAATTTTCCTTCATTTTCTTCTTAACTAAAATGCTTCCCTCTCAGCTTGCCATTGATAAGAGCAAGAACAACAGCTTTGTACATTGTTGTGGGCATTGTTTGATATATTGAAGCTAGCAAGTCAATTCTTTGTTCATGAATTCATAAATGACCATTACCTTCCTTTATTTTCAGGGATTGGAGTGGATGAGAATTCATTAATCTCTATATTGGCAAATTCAAACCATGAACATAAGAAATCCCTCCGGAAAGGATGCTCCAAGTTCTTCATTGAGGATGACAATGGATTTGAGCGATTGCATCAATCTACCGTTAAAAATCTCAAACTTGAATTCAAGCGATTTAGGGTATGTGACATATATGATGTATATGTAATTTCGTACATCAAAATTTTTAGTTTAAAATTAACAAGAGTGAGTTCTCCAATTCTCGTATTATCTTTATTGTTTCTTTCAAATAAATAAAAGCACGAAAAGTGAGAAAAGAAGCATGATCATCGACTCAAAATATGTAGATGCAAGCTCAAGTTTAAATAGCTTTGTGGTTAGTAAAACTACCTGAATGATGACTTGGTAATAGGGTAAGAGAGATTTTTGGGATATTGAAGTGTAAAAGCAGTTTTGTTGATAAAACAAAAAGTAAAACAAAATCAACATCTTAATACCATCCAAAGTAGGTTCAATAATTGGATATTGCTTCTTTTCCAGGCTGTTTTTCTGTCTTTAATATTTGAAAAAACATAAAGATAAGTAGAATTATAATTTTCAAGATATTGATAAGGTTTTTTGAGGTTTCCCTTGTGGTTGTTAGGATGCTGTGGTGCTTTCACTCTTGCATCCTTGGGAAAGAGATGCTCGTTTGATTGAAAAGGCACTGAAACAGGGCCCAAGACATTATAGTGTCATTGTAGAGATAGCATGTACAAGATCATCAGATGAATTATTGGGTGCAAGGAAGGCTTATCATTCCCTGTTTGACCACTCCATCGAGGAAGATCTCGCTTCCCGCATTAAGGGTAGTGAGCGTAAGGTGAGAATACCAAAATCATTTAGGCTCCTCCCAACAGATTTTGGGTCAAATTCACAAGAAAAATTATACTATTCCCACCAGAGGATGAGGACTCTGTTGATGCCCATTAATTTTCTGGGCCTTCCAACCCAGTAATGATGTTCAACAGGTACCTTCAATAAAAGGAAAAAGATCTCATGATGTTGGGTTTTATTCCTTGGAACAGCTCTTGGTAGCACTTGTGAGTGCTTACAGGTACGAGGGGCCCAAAGTTGATGAAGATGTTGCAAAGTCTGAAGCTGAAATCCTTTCCAGTGCAATCAAGAGTGCTGATAAAAGAAAACCTATTGAGGACGAGGACGCAATCATGATCCTTTCCACAAGGAGCAAACCACATCTCCAGGCAGTATATGAACACTACAGCAAAATTTGTGGCAAGACCATCACTGAGGTAAAGCCAACACAATTTATCATTCCACATCTATAGACTAATGTACCATCTATGCTGCTCTGGCTTTTATTTGAAATACCTGTATCTGATACAATGACATACAGATATAGAGATCTAACTTTAAACATAATGAAAAACTTAAAATTTATTGAATGCATTCATATTGAGCACTTATCCCTATTTAATAACTTCAAAGTCGAACATATACATATTTTTATATATCTTTGACTCACTTGTGCTTAATTATTTGATTAGGACCTTGAAGCTGAGGGAATTTTAAAAGATACAGTAGAATGCCTGTGCACCCCGGCAACATATTTCACCAGGGTAAGATTATGGTGGAATGTTATTTTTTATTTTTTATGGTTGAAATGATTTCCTAGTTAGTCTTTAATCTAAGCTTTTGTTCATCTCTTTCCTTTCAGGTTCTGGAGGCAGCTCTAAGTGTGGATGCGGATGAGGAATCAAAAAGAGCACTGACTCGAGTGATTGTAACCCAAAAAGAGTTTATGGTGAAGGAGGGCAATGTTCTTAACAAAATTCAAGGGATTCTTACAGGGTCCTATAAGGATTTCGTTCTTGGCTTGGTAGCAGGAGGAAAAAACTAAATAATCCACTCTAATTATTCCAATGGAATAGTTTAATTTTATTCATATTTAGTGAATGATATCTTCAATTTAAAACAAACAGGTGTCCTTTGTGCTTGTATAAGAGTTGAATTTATAATTTAAATATTATATCTATCTTGTTTTC
>NW_018397270.1:3865124-3865216 GCF_002168275.2 Theobroma umbraticum | reverse complement strand
AAACTTAGATTGCATTCCAGTAGAGAACATATTCCACACAATACCACTTTTAGTATAATTTATAATTAAAATATTATATCTATCTTGTTTTC
>NW_018397270.1:3863764-3865114 GCF_002168275.2 Theobroma umbraticum | reverse complement strand
AAACTTAGATTGCATTCCAGTAGAAAACATATTCCACACAATACCACTTTTAGTATAATTTCTAATTTAAATATTATATTTTTATTTTAAATTAAACAAATTTTTATAATTAATCAAATGATAACTAAATAGACATGACATACTTGATTTAAAAAAAAAATAACTCGATAAACTCGACACAGTCTGACCCATCAAAGATGACCAGCTATATTACATAGAAACTGGCATTACGAACAAAACCATAAATTGCATAAAATTATAGAATTCAAATCTATACTAGTCCAAGACTGCTTTGGCGTTGCAATTGTTAGTCATATTAATAGTATTGTAGACACTAGTCATTTATTTATTTTTAGTGATGTAGAGGCCTTTGTTTTATTTTTATTTTTATATTCCACTTTAAAAGTTTATTTTATTATTATCGTAGACACCTGTTTTTATTTTTAATTTCCTTTTACCTTATCTTATTTTATTTTAGGTTAAAATTCAATTAAGATGCCCAATGGACTGTAAGAGACCCAAGCTTTATCTGGATCTAATGTCTGGGCTTACTAATACGAACAGGCCCAAAGAAATTAAATTCGTGAAAACAGATCAAACGGAGAAAATGAGATTAAAACTAACAAACTAAGATCAAAACTAACTAAACTTAAAAGCGTTCTGGAAAGTGAGAAAAATAATGAAAAATTGAGAAAGAAACGGAAAAAGACAAAATTTTCGCATCTGACGATGCTGGGATGCCCAGGTGGCTGCATCCTCAGCATCTGAAGGCAGCTTTATAACAACCCCTTTACCAAATTCCGGGTAGAGAGAAAAAGAAAAAAATCCTAGACAGGCCTTAGCCACACAAAAAAGAAGTATAGCAAAAAATATCAAAAAATAAAAAGAAGATGGGAGGTTGAAAAAGACGATAAATTGTTTGGTTCTTGGGATTTTTAGGGAGAAGCCTTCGGATTTTGGATGGTTTCGCAAGTTTAGGTGGTTTAGGGTCGTGCTAGGGGTTCATCTTTCGGTTTCTAGCTGAAATATAATGGAGAAGAGATCCAAATCAACTGTCAAGGATCTTCATGGTGTTGTGGGCTTTGTTTAGTGGTAGAGGTTGCGGAACGACGTCATTCCTTGTTGAGGAAAGCCTCTTTTTGAAGAGAAAGTGGGCAGCTCTGTGACCTTGGGCAAATCCCAGCCTAGGATTTGGTATGGCCCGGACTCTTTTGATTGTCGACTCTTGTGGTTGATTTGTTTAACTTTTGGTTTACTTTATGTACATTTGCTTTGTTTGCTTTGTTGTTAATTTCAACTAGGGTATAACGTGATTGTATTTTAATATATATATATATATATATATATATA
>NW_018397270.1:3843374-3863754 GCF_002168275.2 Theobroma umbraticum | reverse complement strand
TGAACTATTTAGTTACAGGAGATAGTATATGGGTAAAAACTATAACTACATGAAAAAATACTAGGTATGTAACTTAATAAAGCAAATGAATAATAAGTTAATGTAAAATATATATATGATAATATAAAAAATATGTGTATTATATGGGTTATATAGGTAATAGAATATATGCTCGGAACGTGAGAAGTTGCAAACTCAAGTTAATTTTCTTATATGGGAGGGTTTTTAATTTTAAATCTTAATATTCTAATTCAAGTAATACCTTAAATTGGTTAAAAAAAATTATATATAGGTAATCATTAACTAACAATAGAAACATAAGATATTTTATCTAAAATAGAATAAAGAAGAAGCGAAATAAAGTATACAATATTTATTATTTTAAGAAATAATAAAGTATACGATAATATGAAATAATTTATTTAGATTATATCTTGGATGAATTTTTCCTAAGCTCGGGATCTAAATTAAGACTCCACTAATACGATAGGAGGGTCTCAATTATAGAATTCCAAGATTTTTAATTTTAAATAAACAAAAATTATTATATAATAAATTAGTCTAAATATAAATATAATAAGCATAAAAGAATAAATAGCATATACTTGTTTAAGTTGTCAAAAGATAAATATAAAATTATAAAATAATACTCATAACAATAATTAAATAAATATATATGTAAAATATTTCAATGATGGAAATTCATAATAATAAATACATTAGGTTATATAAAAAATACATAATAAATTTGTAGGTGTTATAAAATGGGATAGGATAAATAATAAAAAGGGGAAACATTAGATCAAAACATATATGATTATGAAATGAAACATCTTGTTTAAAGGACAATAAAGCTTGAATAAAATTTTTATATCATAAGAAAAAGTATAGACCTAAATAATATAGAAATATATAATTAAAGAGGACAATAAAAGAGGAAAACCTTAGAAAAATAACAAAGAAAATATAGGAAGATTTGGATATAAAATAATGAATTTTATAAGCGTAGCATACATCATTATTGCATCATAAATGTCATGCCACATAGATACTTAAGTATACAAGTATAAGTCTCGATGATGGGATTTTTTTGAAAGATCTTGCGAAGGTGAGTTTCTTTAGGAAAGTTTTCTAAGTGAAAGGATGTTTTCGGGTTCTATCAGTACGATGAAAAGGGTCGAGAAATATCTTTAATAAAAAGATTATTTCTCGTAATATGGTAACATTCACGAAAACATAATTTTTTTTAAGACATGTAAAATAATCCTCGATGATGAGATTTATTCGTCAAATTTGATAAGGTAAATTTCTAGGATAATTTCTTAGGTGAAAGAAGATTTCTGGATCCCACTAGTTTAATGGCCGGATTCGGGAAATGTTCTCAATAAAAGGTTATTCGTTCGATATTATTCTAATGTTGTATCATGCATGCATCATGTTCACCCATAAAGCCAAATAAAATATTTCAAAAAAATAGAGGATAAAATAAATGCATAATAACTAAGAAAACACAATAAATTTAGGAACTAAAGCTTTAATAGGATAATCTATAATCAAATGGTACCGTTCGTGGAGCAAACGTTACCGGGGTGCTAATCTTTCCTCGAGTATAATCGTATTTTTGAATCCAGTCATAAAAATCATAAGCCAGTTTAAAATTCTATCGACGAACTTAAAATAAATTTAAGATCTTGTTGATTAAAATCGAGTTAATAGGTGGCTAAGCATATTTAGGAAAAAGATTAGTAGCGACTTCTAGTGTTTTTCTCTTGCGTTTAGCGGTCGGATTCTCGGACCCGCACGTTATGACAAGTATTAGACTATGGCCCGTGCATTGCACACGGCCTCTTTCTATCATCTTTTTCTTTCTCTTTCTACCTCTTTTTTTCCTCCGTTGTTTCTTTTCTTTCCCACGGCTACCCTGCATTTTGTTTACTCATCATATGCACTCAATTGGCTCTCGAAGGTGCCAGAAAGGGTCGTAGACAAAACTGATCCTGCCTGGAATCAGGGTAGGATTCATTACACAGGTGCACCAAAGGAAGTGTTAGAAGCTTATTCGGATCAATACGCCAAGGACATTGACTCATTTTTACAGGCAAGAGTGAAAGAGCTTGCGCCTGGCGGGTTAATGGCTCTTCTAATACCCGCTGTTCCAGATGTGATCACCGACCCTCAAATTACAGTAGGATCAGAATTTGAACTTGTGGGTTCTTGCCTCATGGACATGGCAAAATTGGTAACTTCCTTTCTTTCTTTCTTTTTTTTTTTCAGTAATTTCTATTTATCAATTATTCTAATCAATTACTCCCTCCCTTTCAAATTGAATATTGTCGAACCAAATGACATAAAATTTAGAAAATTAGATATTAAAATAGTAAGATAAATTAGCTCAAGTCTAACAAGAAGAACTTGTGGAATGAACTTAGCTTGCTCATTAGGCAAATGGCTATGATGCAGGGAATAGTAAGTGAGGCGAAGGTTGATACTTTCAACTTGCCTATTTACTTCACATACCCAAAAGAATTGCGGCGAATTATAGAGGGAAATGGATGTTTCAGCATTGAAAGGATGGAGGAATTGAACATCACAAAGCAGCACATAGTCATGCCAGACCTAAGACAGCGAATGCTGTACATTAGAGCCATCTTGGAACCACTCATTAAGAATCACTTCGGAAATGAAATCATTGATCAACTCTTCGAGATATACTCAAGGAAACTTTCAGAGTCATCTATTTTCTTGAACCCAGAATACCAGAAAACAACTGCAATCTTCCTCCTTCTCAAGCCTATATGATGTAAATTAATACGGAACATACTTATCTCATTTTCTTTTCTTTCTAATAAGGGAAGAAAGTTACTATTTAATTATTAGCAGTTACATTGTTATTAATAACATGAACGATGGTACCATTTTACCATGTATTCCTAATTGGTTGATAAGAAAATGAAAATGAATTTGAGTTCTCTCATATCTGTATTTTTTCTTTCTAGTTCAGTTATCTTTGGTTTTGTATTGATTTTAATCTGATACTTTCGATAGACATTTCTATACAATCATATTTTTATCATAGTCAAAAGAAACAAAAAGAAAATATTGCAATAGTTGGCAAGAGAGAGAACCTTTTATAGCTTGGAAGGAAGATTTGAAAAAAAAAAGCATAAACTTTGAATTATTCAAGAAAATCCATATAAATTCTTATTCTTTTATTACATTTAATCAAATCTTTGTTCTTTTATTTTAAGTCACATAAGTGCTTATGATTAATGGTTGACTAATTATTGTTAGTCAAAATATCACTTGTCATTCTATACCATGCAATGATGATGTTGTTTGCTGACATTTCATATCGCATGATGATGTGACATATCGACATTTCATATTGGATACTGATGTGATACAATAACATGGTCATGTGACATTTTCACACTCTATGTTAATGCTATGTGAGCGTCATGTGAACATAAAATCACAAGTAATATTCTAATAGGAATTAGTCAACTACTAATTATAAAAACTTATTTAATTCAAAATAAAAATACAGAGACCTGATTGAATGTAATAGAAAAATGAAGATTTATTTGAATTTTTTTAAATAGTTTAAGAGCGTTTCAATTATGCAAAAAAGAAAAGTAATTGTCAGTGAATTAGATATTCTATTGATGACATGTGAATGTTATTTCAGCTATTTTTTTTCTCAACCAATCATGGTACTTTCATTAATAAGCATGAAAGTTTACAAAAGGGTCCCTTTGATCGAAACAGGGGCAATGCTGAGACAAGCACAATAGTCACAGCTCCATATTACATCAAAATGAGCTTACATAAATTGTTTAAAAATACCATGTTCATTCACAGTAGCAGATTGCAAAAGTCCCTGTGCATACATTAGACAACTGTTATGACAACACCATACAAGCATAGACAATAGTCAACGATGGCAACAACATTAACGGAAGGTAGAATCGATGCCTCCACCCTATAAGAAAGCTTGTTGAAGCTTCTCCAACTTTTGGATGATGCCTTTAGGGGCCTAAAAGATGGAGAGGTAATAACAAGGCAACGAATTAAGCATTAATGGCATGTTTGGTAGCCATTCCTCCTTTATTTCTTAAAAATTTTTCTCCTTCCATTTGGTTTGTTTTTAGAAGAAGGAATACTCATTCCAAAGGAATGACTTCATAAAGATGATGGTGTCATCTGTGAATTATAGGTATGAGATAGACCTTTGTCTGAATAATTTCTTGTTGAGGTTAATAAACTAAATTTGAAATAATTTATGATAGCTTATGTTGGATTTTTCAAGTTGAGTCAAATTTTATCACCTCTAATCTTTGATAACTCAATATCCAATAAATCTCTATATACACAAAAGAGAAATAATAGTGACACATATGTACTTCCAACTACATTTCTCTATGCAATAATACGCCCACTTAAGACTTCTGAGGTCTAACAGCCATCGTTTCAATTACCACCTGTAACTTCATTAATACTATAATGAAACTACATGCAATTGGGTAGATGCTTTAATAACGTACAAGGTAATACTTAAGGAGCATTTAGCCTAATATATTTAAGTATGGATGCCCTATCATCTTGTAGTGAGGAATTATTGAGGCTGCCAAAGCTATCATCAATGAAGAAATCGCCATGAAACTTAACATCCAAAAACTTTCATTAGCAGCTTCAGAGCCACTAAGGATTGCAAACTTAGGTTGCTCTTGTGGACTAAATACAATCCTAGCAATCCAAAATATAATAGAGGTTCTAAAGCACAAGTTCCAAACCCATCCAACTCTTGAGTTACAGGTTTTTGTTGAAATCTGGTGTTCTATTTTGTAGTAACAAAAGTGATGAATCTTGACAAGTTCAAATAGAATAAGACTTTAGCTGCCATTTTGTTTTTTTACCCATGTCGTTTAGTGTATTTAGCTTGCTTAATTTTTACTTTCTCTTTGTCTATCTATTGTGGTGATTTACCTTTCCCAAATGTTAGGATTCGGGCCTTAGTTCATTGTATTTCTTTCAAAATTGTACCGTTTGAGTAGTTGAGAAATGACTGGTGGTAGGAAATATCTCACCATACCCAAAGCATCTAAAAAGTTGGAATGCCAAGTGGTTGCTTAGCGAGCTAGTTCCTTTTCATTTCTTTTTATCTTTCTTCCATCATATATATAAAGTTGGTTACTGAGTAAATGAATTGAGTATGTGCACATCGTTTTGTGCTGATCCAAAATTTTCTCTTTCCTCTCTTTCGATTATTCTCTCTGGCTTTCTTTCATCCTTGTTCTTCATATTTTCAATTTTTTATCAAATGTTCAAAATGGTATCAGACCCGTCCTAAAGATCTTAAGGGACTGACTTGTTATTTTTAAACTTTCTTACTTGATTACTGTGTACCTTTTTATCATTTTCTCATGGCATCGGCTGGTTTTAACACACTAACTCCTCCACCATTCACAGGGGAGAACTATTAGTACTAGGCAATCAAAATGAAGGCATACCTCAAAGCTTTTGATCTATGAGATGTGGTTGAAACAGGAAGAGAACCATTAGCAATGAGGTATGTGAATCCAACTATAGCTCAAATCAAGCAGCACTCTGACAAAGTTGCCAAAAGGTATAAAGCATTGTCCTCTTTACATTCAAGGGTTTTAGAAACTGTATGTGCTAGAATTATGTATCCTAATAATCTTAAGGAGGTGTGGGATTTGTTGAGACATGAATTTTAAGGGAGTAAGAGAACAAGGTAGATGCAAGCCTTGAATCTTCAAAGGAAATTTAAGATGTCGAGGATGAAAGAAGAAAAGAATGTTCAAGGGTTTTCTGGAAAACTCATGAAGCCAGTAAATCAGCTTAGACTTTTAAGGGAAGAGTTAATTGAAAAACGCATTGTTAACAAGGTATTAGTCAATTGTCAGAGAGATTTGATGGCAAGATTTCCTCCCTACAAGAGTCAAAAGATATTGCTAGACCTACTCTAAGTGAGCTCATCAATGCTTTAGAAGCTGAAGAACAGAGAAAGGCTTTTAAAGAAGAAGACTATACAGATAATGCATTGGCGGCTAAGACCAAAAATCTTAAACTAGGTAGTAATAGTACTAAGAGAAGTGAGTCAGATAGGAAGGATGAGGAGAAGAAAAACTCTGACAATAAACTTGAAAAGTATAAATAGAAATATTCACCCTGCATACATTTCAAGTACTTAATCATTGCCAAATGAATATAAGTAAGCTACCTATTGGTGGATCATTATTGATTGAATCATTTCCTTGGAATCTCTTCTAAGCCTTTGGTTATTATCCTTGGATTTTGCACCCATGTCTTCAGGTTTTAGATTCTGCTCTGCCAATCAATGTAAAGGAGGAAGAAAGCAGCAAACTGAGCCAGGAAGATTCATGGACAAATTTTCGTTTCATTTTAAACAGGAGGGGTGCACCAGTTTTGGGAAGGTAAGCATAGAATCAGTTATGGTGACTTTGTACGTTATTCTCAAGAACAATCAGCCATGCACCCTGTAATGGCATTTAGTCAAAATGAAAATGAAAATTTTTTTATATATAATTTAGTGGCTAAGTATATCATAAGGTTAGGTAAGGGTTTAAAGTAGCAAATAAAGATATTAATTGTACCATGTTTTTTCTTGCTCTTTTGGATGAATAAAAGATTTTAACATCCAAAAATAAAATATTATCACTTATGTTCTAAAGTCACATAATCTAAAACCCAACATGAAATTCAGGATTAGAACTTCAAATGATCAAGACCTGATTAATCGACGTTATCCCAAAATGATTTGAATTTAAATTTATTCTAAAATATGAAACTATGGTTTCAATTTCAAATTATTCAAAATTTTTCTTGCTTTTTTTCAAGGTTTTGAATTTTTTTAAATAAAAAAATAATGTCATAAAAATTTAAATAACTAAAATTTTTTTCACTCAACAATGAAGGGTTGCAACGTGTCCTCCACCATAGAAATTCAAACTAGTATTCAATAATTAATATTTTACATGTGACATTCAGCTAAACAAATAATTAACTTAATGGTTCCCATAAGAATAAATAACTTAATGGTGACAGCTGTTGGAGTGAACTGATACAAGGAATTAATTGTTCTCAAATGTGTAATTTTTCCTTTTTCAAATTAAAGGAAAGAAAAACCTTAACATCCATTTTCTTATGGCGTTGGTCTTGAGCCTCATGTTTATTGGGCCTTAATTCATGTGGGCGTAGTCCATAATGACTAATTAATGGGTTTTCTTTTTTTTTTTCTTGTTTGCAATAATAAGGTTTCAAATTAGTTCACATTCTTATTAGGTACGATTCTTAAAAAAATTCTTAAATTATTTAAAAAATTTAAATAAGTTTTTACCTTTTCTATTATGTTTGATGAAGTCTTTATATTTTTAATTTAAATCAAACAGATTTTTATAATTAATAGTTGATTAACTGTCATTAATCGAAATATCATTTATTATTTTTTGTTCACGTGGCGTTGACGTAGAGTATGAAAATATCACGTGACTAGGTCATCATGTCACATAGTTAAGTATGTAACGTGACCATTTACTATGATATATAATACTATGTGGTATAAAAAAGATAAGTAACATTTTGATTGACGACAATTAATCAAACTTTAATCATAAGAGCTTATTTAATTTAAAATAAAAAGATAAAAACTTTGATCTAATATAATAAAAAGATAAGAGTTTATTAAAATTTTTGTGAATAGTTCAAGTGTTTTTTAAGCTACTGTGTCTTCTGTTATTAACTTTTTGCATTCAGAAGTAAAACAGTAAAAATTATGTTTGAATACAGAAGTAAACAAAATTTTTGAACAATTGTGCACAAAATATATAACTTTTAGATAATAAAATGCATGATTTTACTTTTACATAAACTAATTATATTTTATTTGGTGTTACATTTTAGTTATTTGTTAATTTTAAAACAAATATGATATTGTTTTTTTTTGTTATTTTCTTCCCTTTTGCTTGGTTTGTTTTTCATAACCCTAATATTCATATATAATACCTAAAAGGTAAACAAATAATAATGAAAGTAATGATAAATGTGAGTGCTTTAGTTGTGTATGCATCTTTTTTTTTTGTTGGAGTCCATCTTCAACCACTAAAATAAAGAACAAATCCTTTATTTCTCTTTTTTGTTCCACTAAAAATACCTTTATCATTATTAATTTTCATGTTAATTATCATTCAACAACTAATTAATGATTATTATGGACTAGGTTTGATAGATATGATTTAAAGATTCTTCATATCTTCTACACTAGCTGACTTTCCTTCATTTAAAAAATGAAGAGAGAAAACTATTTATTACAGTTTAAGAACAAACGCAAGGTAGAGGCATGCACATGCAACTACTTTTCTCTTTTTATTTCTTTATATATATATATAATTGCACACACATGCTTTACAAAATTGAAAAAAAAAAGGAACACTAAATAACAAATTTATCACCAAGAATTTAAAGATATCATGACATGTCATGTGTCACATGGATCACATTAGCACAAATTAGTGTAGGATATTTATTATTTCAGAAAATGAGAACAGTATGGTTTAAAAGTTAGTTTATTTGTTCACACTTAATGATAATTTAATTTATAATTTTATTGAGTAAAATTAAGGTGTAATTCCTATGAGAACAGAACTAATTCATAGGATATTAATTGGAAAAAAAAAATCATAGAATGTCACATGCAAAAAGTTGAAATGAAAAGAGATGTAGGTGAAATTTATTATTATTACTATTATTATATATGCCCTTACCCAATGCCGGTGGATAATAAAAGTAAAACTTTTTAGGTCAACAGTCATAATAACTCAAATTGTTTTGCTAGAAATAGCCTTTAATAAGATTTTTGAATATATATGAAATAATTCATAACGAAAATATTCATAGTTGTTTTCATTAGCGGTGTAATTTTTATGGGAATAAAATTATTTATAGGGTATTAATTGAAGAAAAAAATCACAAAGTGTCTTACAAGAAAAGTTGAAATCACAAAAAAATATAAGTAGAATTTATTTTGTATATTTTAAATCCTTATTACACGATGATGGATAAAAACAAATAAGATTTTTGAGATCAACAGCCATAATAACTCATATTGATTTGTAAAAAATCGCATTTAATAAGTTATTTGAATTTATGAAATAATTTCTATGAGATTATGCATAGCTGTCTATATCATCAATAACTCATATCAATTGGGCACCTAAGCTTCATGTGAGTGGCTATTTCAATACCTAATAGTCAATTCATACCCTAGAAAGTTGGATGACATTTTTATTACAAGGAAAGCAAGAATAAATAAATCAATTAATTTCACAAACTTGGGAAGCATGCTAAACGTGACTCATTAAAAAAAGAAATAATCAATGAGGGTCATTCTATCTAACTTTTATGAAGGTCAATTAATTATTTTTTTTCTTGTATATATATATATATATATCATGAACATTGCTAGATCAAGCTTGACTTACGAAATCAATGGAAACATATGAATGTGAACATATCAACTATAATCCTAATGTGAATATGTTGTAGTAGTAATCTTATAGTTGTTCCATTAAACTTTCAATATGGTAGGAGATTTTACTAGTTAGGGAGCAATTAATGTGATCTAGATGTTTCATTTTCATAATTTTCCACTATAAGAATAATGGAAAATTAATCAAAATGATGCAAATTAAACTTAAAAATTCATATTATAAAATAACACTGATAAGACATGCTATCTATTAAATAAATACATTGCAATGTATAAGCTAAATTTATAATAAAATGAATCGAAACATCTAATTTAATGATAGATACATGTAATTATATGTTTAAAGAGTCATATTCAGATTTTCGTATCTGATTAAAAGAATATTGACTTCTTGCTTTTTCATGCTTTATATTTTTAAATGTTTGCTTTCATATTGAACAGCAAGGACGAATATTCATGCATCTAAGGTTATTTATTATTACCAATTTTTTTTATTGTTGTTTCTTTGTCTTTTCTCTCTTTCTAAACCTTTTCTTTCCTTTGTTTCCCCTTATCCTAAAATTCATTTCCCAAAATACCCTTACACTTAACCAAGTGAATGTCGAAAACAACCTCCTAGGTTGATATAAATGCATGGCATCTCAGCCTAAGAATGGCACCCTTTCTGCTTATTGCACTACTCCTAGTCTATCTCTCCACACTGCATAGCTTCAAAGCTAAGAAAATGGGGCATCCAGCTGAAGTGGAAGTCCTCAGCAAAGCCTTGTCAGGTTCTTCCTTTTCCTTCCTCCAAACTAATTTTATACTATCATATAGCTGGACTCCTTAGGTGCTGTTTACCTTTTGATGCCTTGGTATCATTAAATTTCTTTCTTGGTGGCATATGATAGTGAAACATAGTCACTGAAATTTATGAATTTATTTTTAATCTCTTTTCCCCTCATTTCTACCAAATTTAAAGCTTCAGTATCCTTTTTGTCCCTTTATTCCATTCAGCTTGATTAATTATAATGTCAAAGTTAATGTTATTATCATTTGGCATTATGGGCTTCAAAATGTCAATAATGGCTTTGAAAAGAGTAAAAATTATAAGATTTCTTACATTATTTGTTGACAAAATAATTACCAATTAATCATATCATTGGAGGTGGTAGGTTGGTTTTTACTTTGGAAAAAAAATTAAAAAAATTTTTCTTTATTCATTTAGGAATTGGAGTTGATGAGAAATCATTGGTATCAATATTGACAAAATCACACCATGAGCACAAGATATCCATCAGAAGAGGATGTTCCCAGTTGTTCTTTGAGGACGAACGCCAATTTGAGAGGTGGAATGATGATGCAATCAAGACTCTCAAAGGTGAATTCAAGCGTTTTAAGGTATATATATACACACTTCAAAGTTCTAGCTAGCTAGATTTATTTATGTGTATTCAACTTAATTACGATACCTTTGTCATCTCTTTCTCAGGCTTTTACATTCATAAAATTGTACTAGAGTCAAATTAATTTTATTTATTTATTTATTTATTTTGTGTTCAAAGAAGGTTCAAGGGGAAAGGAGGATTTGAGCCTTGAACTTTAATCAAGTCTTCATTGTTTAATTTTTCTCAACTAACATAATAAGGGCTGCTTATGCATCATACCATTCATCATATTTTAAGCATAGCATATGTTGCTTCATTTAACAAGTTCTGATGAATGCCAAGTCTATCAAAATGATATTTTCTTTTTCTCTATCAAATTTGGTTATTTTATTAACTGTCATAGAAATTAATTTAAAACCTTGACTAGAATAAAGGTATGACCAAAATTGATCGTAACAAGATTCTGTTGACATAAATACGTCTAAAAAAATGACATTGTAGATTAACAATAAAACCAATTTTAGATTCTAGTTGTAATACTCTTTTGTTTATGAAAAAAAAAATTAAAAATACCTACGGTTAATCATGGACAGTGCATATAGTTTGAAATTTTCTTTTCTCTTTTGTTTTAATTTTTTTCAGAATGCTGTGGTGCTTTCCCTCATGCATCCGTGGGAGAGGGATGCTCGTTTGTTGAAAAAGGCGTTGAAGAAAGGGCCACAGCAATATGGTGTTATAATAGAAATTGCATGTACCAGATCATCTGAGGAGCTGCTGGGAGCAAGAAAGGCTTACCATTCCCTCTTTGAACGCTCAATCGAGGAAGATCTTGCTGCCCACATTAAGGGCAGTGAGCGCAAGGTTTGCAGCATATTTAATTACCTAAGCCTTTCACTTTGGATTATCTAAGCCTCTTTGGGGAAGTGGTTTTTGATTATTTTATTTGTTGTTTCAATAGCTCTTGGTGGCACTCGTGAGTGCTTATAGGTATGAAGGACCAAAGGTGAAGGGGGACACTGCAAAATCTGAGGCCAAAGCACTTTTGAATGCAATCAAGAATGCTGATAAGAGGAGATTAATCGAGGATGAGGAAGTCATTAGGATTCTTACAACAAGGAGCAAGCCTCATCTTAAGGAAGTCTATGAACAATTCAAAAAAATTTGTGGCAAAAGCATAACTGAGGTAACCTATAACATACATAACCCTTGGCAATATAAAACAATTGGCCTAAAACACTAACATTTGACTCTTCTATTGCTTTGTTTGGGATCTTGAAGCTGAGTTGTTCTTGAAAGAAACAATAGAATGCCTATGCACCCCTCATACATATTTCACCAAAGTAAGATCATTAAGGTTTTGTTTGATCAATATTTTCGTTATTTGTTTTGCTTTGAAAAAGTTAAAAGTAAAAAATAAATATATATTTAAATATTCAAGCAAGTAAATCTTTCAATTGATTATCTTTTTTTTTTTTTTAGGTTTTTGATACAGCTCTCAGAGTTGATGCGAATGAAGATGCCAAAAAAGCATTGACTCGATTGATTACAACCCAAGAAGCTGGAAATTTGAAGGAAGTCACTACTAAATATGCCCACAAGATAGAAGAGAGAGTGAAGGGAGCTTATAAGGATGTGTTGCTTGGGGTATTAGCAAGAGGGGAAATGAATGGACAAGTTTAAATTCAACTAAATGCCTTTAATTTTATATTTACAAATGCTTTTCTATTTAAAATTTGGTTGTTGTTGTTCATTGCCTGTATGTGTTGGCATATGTGGTTGTATAAGAGTTTTTTATGAGTATTTATTGTTGCTTTGATGATTCTTTAATAAATCAACATTTATTCTTCTTGGCAGCATCTGTTTGCCTTTTTCTCTGTATTGCTTTTATATTCATTTCAGCACTCATACATATAGAAATAGAAATTTCAAGATAATCTTCAAGAGAGGTTTTGCACTCATACATTTAATAAATGCTTGTGTCAAACAAAGTTACTACTCTGCACAATTATTATGGTGAATAAATAAATAGAAAAATATTTTTTATTCATTTAAATAAAAATTCAATAAAAAGAGAAGAATGAATATATTAGAATTTTATAATTGTTATATACGTCTAAGATTCAGTTGGATGGTAAATGAGAAGTTACCATCTCCTTAATTCATAAATTTAAAAATAAAATATATTTATGATCAACGAAGGGGGTTTTAAGAAAACATTATTTGTGATGAACTCAGAGACGAATCTTGATTCTTGGCAATGGGTTATAATTTTTTTCTTTAATTTCAAAAAAAAATTTAATATCATATCTTTTTAAATATAAAAAAAATATATTTATTAAATTAATTCAAATCAAATGTGAATAATATACTCTTAGTAATCAAATTTAATTTGCCGCCACTCTTGGGAATAACAATCTGCTTTGGTGATTTGAATGTGCCAAATTATATATTAAGGTAACTATTTTTTATTACCACTTTATTTAATTTAGCTTTATACTAATAGGAAACTTCAAATTCCATCTCATTTACTCCAAAATGTTACTTGTTCAAGGAAGCAACTAAATTAAAATTACATATATTATTGGAAATAATATTAGAAAATAAAGTTTAAATTTATTGTTGTAATCTGTGGTAGTTCAAATTTATTATTAATCTTTTAATTGGCTCAATTACATTATCTGATTTTTGGTTCAGAAAAAATGACGTGGTATAATGAAAATGCAAGAGGTTATGCAAAAATTGAAATTATTTTATTTTTGTAATGGTTTTGAAGGAAATATTATTGCTTGAGGACATGTGGAATTGGAGTTTTTTCTTTTGTCACGTTTTCTTCAAAAAAAAAATTAAATTATAAAACAACTTCCAACTGAATGTTTTATTAACTATTTCTTAACAAGATGATCAAACTTTGTTTCAAAATTAAAAGTACAGTAATAAAATTAAGTCAATTGAAAAATTAGTGATAAATTTGAACCAACCATAGAGCAAATAAGTGTACATTTGATGTACTATCGATATAGAATATTTATACGCTTTAACAAAACAATACTCAATTAAATTGTATGGATAAAAATTTAAAAATATTTCAAAATAAATATTTTTTTAAATTATGAATATTTATTTTGAAATATTTTTCAACAATCAGGCCAAATTCGCTTCAGAATTAAAAATATGATAGTAAAATTAAGCCAATTAAAAGCTAAAAGTTGATGTGGAAATTGAAAATGTCTGATTTTTCATAATGGATTTGAAGGGAATATTATGGACACATGGAATTGAAGGTTTTTCTTTTATCGTGTTATCTTCAAAATTAATTTTGAAATTATAAAACAACTCTCAAAGGAATATTTTATTAACTATTTCTCAACAATATGATCAAATATGTTTCAAAATTAAAAGAATATTAAAAATTATTTTAAATTATTTATAAATTTTTAATATAATATAATATAAATTTATATTTAATGTACTATTAAGTATAATACTTATACGATATTATTTAATAGAAGATTACTATTCAAAATAGATATTTTTTAAATTATAAATATTTATTTTAAAATTTTTTAATATTTAAATTTATTTATTAACTAAATGATAATATTTGATTATTTGAGAGATATAAAATCTTGACAGTATATTAAATATAAATTTTATAATATATTTTTATTTTTTATGTTATTTATTAGTTTTTAGAAAAGGAAAAAAAAACCTAATAATTTCCTAATTAATAGCTGTTAAAAAAGGACTTACAGACGCAATGTACCTATCCTTATCCAAAAGAATTATTTGAAAATCATTTGGAAAATAATTACAATTTTGAAAATAATAATCCTCTCTTTTTCAATCTGTAAGTCCTCTATCTTTCAGCTGGGCTTTTTCTTTTTCTTTTTCTCTTTTTTGCTTAAAAATATTGAGACTGACCTTTGATTTTTCATGCGATTTCCAATGATGGGTATTGTTCAAAATTTTCAATTTTTTTGATATGCTTTTGTTAGTTTTGTGTGATATATGATGATGGGTATTCATCAGAAAAAAAAAGAAAAACAGATTCTTTTTCTTTCATCGGCAAAATTTTGATTTTGCTCATTACCTTTCCGAGTTTATTGTTCTTAGATTAGTAGTTTCTGATTGTTAAAGTTTGATTTTTTTCTTTTGTTCTAAAGTTTGATGTTTGACCCATTTTTTATTAACTATTTCTCAACAATCAAATTCAATTGAAATATTAGAGGTAAATGTAATCCAACCATGGTAATTACTGAACGAAAACATCATAGAAATATGAGAAAGATGAATCAGAGATGCAAGGAAAACTTGTTTCAAAATTAAAAGTACAGTGTACTTGAATATTTGTTTCATTGATTAATGCATAGTCTAAAGAGTAAGGTTCGAATCCTTTTTTCTCTAATTATAAAAAAATATTAAAAATATAATAATAAAATTAAGTCAATTGAAATATTAGTGGTAAATTTGATCCAACCACAGTAATAACTAAACGAAATCATCACGGAATTGCTAATATAGGTATAGCTCTCTTTGTTGAAATGTGCAAATTTCTTTCTGAATTACATTGCTCTTTGTGGCACAGTATTGTCAAACTTTAAATGATAATAAACATTTTTTAAAAAAAATAAAACTTGCTTGTTTTATACCAGGAAAAATAAATGGCATGCACTGATGCTAATAAGTAGAAATCTCTTCTCTTAGTCTGCTAAAAAACTTCCTTCTATGCTATGGCCATGATTAAAGCAAAAATTCCCTGAAAGTTCATCTGAATAATTTACAGTATTAATGTGAGACACCTAGCCATAACTCAAGAGTATTAACCTTAAAGTTAATGATTTTGATGGGCCATTACCACAATAAAATAGTTGTGGCAGTGCTATACCTTAGAAGCAACAAGATAAACACATTGCCCTATTGCCTGGCGAATCTTCTAGTGCTACATCATATCTACAGCATTAATTAATGTGAGACACCTAACTATATCAGGAAAAAACTAAAGAGACTTGGTAAACTAATTTGTCTTGAACGCAATGATGTGAAGCCGGTGTTCTGCAATGTGAAGCTGAAGTTGTCAGGTTATAAGTTTTGGGATTTAAAGTTTAACTTCTCCCCTTCTATAGATTTTGCCAGTAAACTACATACATATATATATATGATGTAATTAAATTTTAGTTAATAATACATGGCAGAGCACAATGATGCAATGGATTCAAAAATTCTAGTGCCAAAGGAATCATATTTTGATTTTTCTACCGAAATCAGCAGCATTTAATAAATACAATAACACATTGAATACTACTCACTTCCATGCTTCTTTTTTGCATTACAATATTATTGAAGCATTGCAAACTAAATTCTACACTTGCAACTCCACTTCACGAGTTATATTTGCCATATATTCTGAACTTCCCCTAATTGAAACAATGCTTTCAGCATAAACAAGTAGCTGCGTTTTGTACTTAGGGATGTGGATTCCAAAATCTTGAAGCTCTCCTGTGCGGGGATTAAACATAGATAGTGTATTGTTTTCACTTTTAAGAAACAATTCTGCGTTCTTCCAAAATCCCAATGGCCTCCCAACTCTAAGAATAGGCCCAATTGTAAGTTGTTTGGTCCATAAATGTCCATTCAAGACCCATATGTCATAGCATTTTTCCATGCCTCTTATTGGATGAACAATCAGAGCAAGAGCTTCATTGAAGGAAGAAATATACCAAAAACACTCGGCCTTAGACATACCGAAATTCGGCAGGCGTGATGTCGAGAAAACTTCTTCAGCCATGTCGAAAGAAAGGATCAGATCACCACTATCACCAAACGCTAGCCAATGGCAAATTCCATTTATGTAATGGCAAATTCCGTTTATGTAAGTGATAAACAGATGATGAAGACCATAAAATAGGACCTTAGGATGAGGAATTTCTCTCCAAGAATCTGTACTTAGGCTGTATAAATGAATTTGATTTATATATTTGAACGAGATAATTCTCTCTTCATCGTGGACACGATTAATAACATTCACTAAAACCTTGTAGTCATTTGACTTATGATCAAACCCGAACCCCATGCAATGAAAATAAGTACTATCTACGGAAGGAGGAAGTGAGATAGTTGATTCAGGAAGAAGCTTAACTTCTCTCGTGCAAGGATTCCAAAGGGTAATCCTATAACCATCGTGCAAACAAAGCAAGCCATTACATACTCCGGACACTGTGAGTCGTGACCTACTACTTCTATAGACAGAGACAGGCAAATGGATATTTTCTTTGACTTTCAGATTAAACTCAACATCAGGTCCACCATGTTTCTTAATTTCTCTTTCAGTTGAAAGCAAGGAGAAGTTAGAGACTTTAAAATCCTTCAAGAGGAGATTGAGGTTGTTGTTTTTATAGTTGGTGATAAAATAGGCGGTTTGAAAAGAAGAGCACCAGGACTTGCAAATGCACTTGAATCTTACCAGGGATTTAACAGGAAGCCTCAAAAGAATTTCCATCACCAGTATTTCCGGCAATTCCTTGTCAATCATGGGCACCGACATGGAGCAATTCTTATCTGAAACAAAGGATTAAGACTTCAAAGGCAAGATCTCTGCGTCTGCAGCAACTCAAAGAATACGTCAACGACCAGCAAAGATATGCCTAACAAAGTTTATTCATGGAATTGTATTTAAATTTAAATACTCAATTTAATAAGTGTTTGTGTCTAACAAAGTTACTACTACTTTGCATAATCATTAGGTTGGTAAATAAATAAATAGAAAAATATATTTTTATTAATTTAAATAAATTTCATGAATATGTAAGAGCTTTATAAATATTTTATACAACAAAAATTGAATAGAATGTGATAAATGAGAGGTTTTAATTCCTAAATTTAAAAATAAAATATATTTGTGATCGGCGAATGGGGTTTTAAGAAAACATTGTCTCGGATGAACTCAGAGGCAAATCTTGATTCTTCGTAATTGGTCATAATTTTTATTCTCTTTAGTTTCAAAAATAAAAAATTTTAATATTATATATTTTAAATATAAAAAATATTTATCACTAAATTAAATATTCAAATCAAAAGTAAATAATATACCCTTATTAATCAAATTTAATTTGCTGGCACTTTTGGGAATAGCAATCTGCTTTGGTGGTTTGAATGTGCGAAATTATACATTAAGTTAACTGTTTTTCATTATCACTTGATTTAGTTTAGCTTTATACCACTAGGAAACTTCAAATTCCGTCTCATTTACTTCAAAATGTTACTTCTTCGAGGAAGCAATTAAATTAAAATTATATATATATTGGAAATAGTATTGGAAAATAAGGTCTAAATTTATTATTTTAATATGTAGGCAGTTTAAATTTATTATTAATCTCTTGATTGGCTCAACAAAATTAAAATGGAAGGGAATATTATCGCTTCAGGACACGTGGGATTAGAGATTTTTCTTAATTTTTTTTTAAATTATCAAACAACTTCCAACTGAATATTCTATTAACTATTTCTCAACAATACTATCATACTTGTTTCAACATTAAAATTATAGTAATAAAAATTTAGAATGCCTAAATTGAATAAAACTTAGAGATTAAATTAAACAAAAAAATAATTTTTTTTGAAGTTTAAGAGAAAAAAATATATTTAGCTCACTTTTCAGATTATCAAATATCTTTTCTTGTTGATATCATCTCAATAATACATATATTAATTAAAAATAAAATTAAATGGATTCATATATCAGTTTATTAATTTTGGACAAGCCGTATCAGTATTCTTACTATTAATACGTTTATATAGTGATTGGAGGATTGGGATATCTTCTCTAGAAAATTTCAAACTAAACAAAAATGAAAAAAGCAGAGAGTAACATTCACTATATTATTTTCTAAACAAAAAAAGAGAAATATAATTGTAAGAAAAATATAATTGTAAATAATCTAAATAAACTTGGATATATAGGTACGTAATTAAGCATATATTCCATTTTTCATAAAAAAAAAAGAAATTGAAATTCAAAGCATAAAGTACTATTTCAATCATATTGCATAAGAAATTCAACTTTTAGCAAAGGAAATCTAACAAAAATAGGAGACTGCTAGGAGAGACCTATGTTTATGTGGTTATCTCACAGAAACCTTAGTCTAAACGGTTGAAAGAGATGGTTCCTCGGTTGGATTTTTCTCTTCATTTTGAAAAATATTGAATTTAATAGAAAAATATAAAATAATGGAAGGTATTGTATTTACACTTAAATATTCAATTTAATAATAAAATTAATAATAAGTGTTTGTGTTAAAGAAAATTACAACAAGAAAACAATACATAGTGTTTGAGTCAAACAAGGTTAGCACTAAATAGAAAAATAATTTTGTTTATTAATTTAAATAAATTTCGTAAAAAAAAGAAGTATGCTAAATTATTGATTAATTTTTAATATAATATTATATAAATTTATATTTAATGTATCGTCCATATGTAATATTTATTAATATAGTATTATTTAATCACAAATTACTATTCAAAACAAATATACTTAAAAATTATAAATATTTATATTTTAATAATTATAAATATTTACGTTGAAATGTGCAAATTTCATTATGAATTACATTGCCCTCTGTAATGATCACCAAATGACCAAGTTGTGGCTTAGTATTGTCAAAATTTTAAACAAAGTGTGAGATGTGGATTCATGGAAGGATTTTGAAGGGTAATCCTATAACTATCGTGCAAACAAATCAAGTCGTTACATGGACGGAACTCAGTTATCCCATGGGCATATAGATATTCTCTTTAACTCCTCGGATCCACCATGTTTCTTAATTTTTGTTTCAATTGAAAACAAAGAGTAGTAAGGGACTTCGTCAAAATACCAGACAAGGAGATTGAGGTTGTTGTTTTTATGGTTGGTGATAAAATAGGAGGTTTGAAAAGAAGAACACCAGGATTTGGAAACACACTTGAATTTCATTAAGGATTTAACAGGAAGCATCAAAAGGATTTCCATCACTAGGGTTTTTGGCAATTCCTTGTTGGTAATTGGCATCAACATGGAGCAGTTCTTCATTCTTTATTTGAAACAAAGGATTAAGACTTGAAGACTTTAGCTCAAAGGATACATCAACAATCAACAAAGATCATGCGGCCAGGACAACTTTAAAACCCTCAACTCTAGGTTTGGGCTTTTGATTAAGCTAGTATATTATGTTGGTGAAAAATAAATAAAGAAAACCTTTTTATTAATTTAAATAAAAATTCCAAAAAAAGAGAAAAATGAATATATTAGAGCTTTATAATTATTGTATACAACTAAGATTTAAAAATAAAATAGATTTGTGATCAGTGAATGGGGTTTTAAGAAGTTATCATCTCATTAACACATAAATATAATAGATTTAGTAGAATTAAGTCCATTGAAATATTAGTGGTAAATTTGATCCAACCACACGAAATTGCTAGTATAGGTATAGCTCTCTTTGTTGAAATG
>NW_018397270.1:3735799-3843364 GCF_002168275.2 Theobroma umbraticum | reverse complement strand
TTTCTGAATTACATTGCTCTTTGTGGCATAGTATTGTCAAAATTTAAATGGTAATAAACATTTTTTTTTTAAAAGAAAACTTGCTTGTTCTATACCAGCAAAAATAAATGGCATGCACTGATGTTAATAGGTAGAAATCTCTTCTCTTGGTCTGCTCTAAAACTTCTTTTTATGCTATGGCCATGATTAAAGCAAAATTCCCTGAAAGTGCATCGGAATAATTTACAGTATTAATGTGAGACACCTAGCTATAACTCAAGAGTATTAACCTTAATGTTAATGATTTGGAAAAGAAAGGGCCATTACCACAATAAAATAGTTGTGGCAGTGCTAAATCTTAGGAGCAGCAAGATAAATGACACATTTCCCTATTGCCTGGCCAATCTTCTAGTGCTACATCATATTTATAGCATTAATTAATGTGAGACACCTAACTATATAAGGCAAAAGTTGAAGAGACTTGGTAACCTAAATTGTCTTGAATGCAATGATGTGAAGAAGTTGGGGTTCTGCAATCTGAAGTTGAAGTTGTGAAGTTATAAGTTCTGGAATTTAAAGTTGAATTTCTCTCCTTCTCTATAGATTTTTCCAGTAAACTATATATGTATATGATGTAATTAAATTTTAGTTAATAATACATGGCAGGGCACAATGATGCAATGGATTCAACAGTTCAAGCTAGCATGCTCATGTAAGATAGACACTAGTATTTAATTAATCAAGGTTTCTATTGCTTTATCACACAAAACTCAATAGCAGCCCACATTACAAAAATCTACCATTATTAAAGCTAATAATATTAAAGCCAGAAATGATAAATAAAAAAAAAAATTGGACAATAAAAATTTTCAAAATCATCAAATCTATGACCAAAATCAATAGTAATTAATAAACACAATAAAGGGATCGAATACTACTCTCTTCTTCTTGAAACAATATTATTGAAGCCTTAGAGGCATAATTTTGCCCCACACTCTGAAATTTCCTTGATTGGAACAATGCTTTCAGCATAAACAGGTGGCTGCCTTGTGTACTTAGGCATGCGGATTCCGAAATCCTGAAGCTTTTTAGTGCAAGGATCAAACATAACCAGTGTATCGTTTTCACCTAGCAAAAACATTTCTCCATTTTTCCACAATGCCAACGGCCTCTGGACTCCTAGAATAGGCCCAATTGTAAGTTGTTTAGTCCATGAATATCCATTCAAGACCCATACGTCGTAACATTTTTCCATGCCTTCCTTTGGATAAACAATTGTAGCAAGAGCTTCATTAAAGGAAGTCATACGCCAACAACACCCAGCATTAGACTTAGCGAAATTCGGGAAGGGTAATGTCGAGAAAACCTCTTCAGCCATGTCGAAAGAAAGGATCACATAACTACAGGCTACTTTCCAATAGTAAATGCCGTTTATGTAAGTGTTAAACGAAAGGGGGTTAATAAAGACGTTAGGGTGAGGAATTTCTCTCCAAGAATTTGTATTTAGGCTGTATAAATAAATTAGACATATAAATTCTGACCGGACATGATGAGCAACCTTCACTAAAATCTTGTAATCATCTGACTTGCGATCAAACCCGAACCCAATGCAAAAAAAATAAATGCGATCAGCAGAAGGAGGACATAGGATAGGGGATTCAGGAAGGAGCTTAACTTCTCTCGTGGAAGGATTCCAGAGGGTAATCCTAGAACCATCGTGCAAACAAAGCAAGCCATTACACGGACCAAACACTGTGAGTCGCCAACTATCAAACACTCTGAGTCGCCAACCACAACCAGAGAGAGAGACAGGAATACGGATATTTTCCTGGACTTTCACATTAAACTCAAGTCCACCATGTTTCTTAATTTCTATTTTAGTTGCAAGTGGGACGAGGTGAGGGCCCTTATGAAAACCCTTGAAGAAAAGGAGATTGAGGTTATCGTTTCTATGATTGGTGATAAAATAGGAAGTTTGAAAAGAAGAGTACCAGGACTTGCAAACACACTTGAATCTCATCAAGGATTTAACAGGAAGCTTCAAAAGGATTTCCATGACCAGGATTTCTGGCAATTCCTTGTCCATGATTGGCATCGGAGCAATTCTTCGTTCTGTATCTGAAACAAAGGATTAAGACTTCAAAGGCAAGGTCTCTGTGTCTACAGCAACTCAAAAAATACGTCAACAACCAACAAAGATGATGCCGCAAGCCAAACTTTATTCACGGAATGGTGAAGGGAATTGTATTTGCATTTAAATACTCAATTAAATAAGTGCTTATGTCAAACAAAGTTACTACTACTTTGCATAATCATTAGGATGGTAAATAAATAAATAAATAAATTTCATGAATATATTAGAGTTTTATATATATTTTATGCAACTAAAATTGAATAGAATGTGGTAAATGAGATGTTTTAATTCATAAATTTAAAAATAAAATATATTTATGATCGGTGAATGGGGTCTTAAGAAAATATTATTACGGATGAGCTTAGAGACCGATCTTGATTCTTCACAATGGGTTATAACCTTTTTTTTCTCTTTAGTTTCAAAAATAAAAAATTTTAATATTATATCTTTTTAAATATAAAAAATATATTTTTATTATTAACTTAAATATTTAAATCAAATTTAAATAATATGCTCTTATTAATCAAATTTAAGTTGTTAACACTTTTGGGAATAGCAATCTGCTTTGGTGGTTTGAATGTGCGAAATTATTTATTAAATTAGCTATTTTTTATTATCACTTTATTTAATTTAGCTTTATACCACTAGGAAACTTCAAATTCCATTTCATTTACTTCAAAATGTTACTTCTTCGAGGAAGCAACTAAATTAAAATTATATATATTGGAAATAATATTAGAAATTAAGGTGTAAATTTATTATTTTAATATGTTGGTAGTTTAAATTTATTATTAAGCTTTTAATTGGCTCAATTACATATTATCTTATTTTTCGTTCAGAAAAAATGACGTAGTATAATGAAAAGGCAAAAATTGACACAAAAATTAAAAATGTTTGATTTTTGCAATAATTTTGAAGGTAATATTATTGCTTGAGGACACGTAGAATTGGAGATTTTTCTTATGTCATGTTATCTTCAAATTTTTTTTTAAAATTATAAAACAATTTCCAATTGAATATTTTGTTAACAATTTCTCAACAATACCATCAAACTTGTTTCAAAATTAAAAGTGCAGTAATAAAATTAAATTAATTGAAGTACTAGTTGTAAATTTGAACCAATCACAGAGTAAATAAGTGTACATTTGATGTACTGTCAGTGTAAAATATTTATACACTTTAACAAAACGAAACTCAATTCATCTATATAGATAAAAATTTAAAAATCTCTCAAAATAAATATTTATTTTGAAATATTTTTCTACAATTGGGCTAAATTCGCTTCCAAATTAAAAGTATTATAGTAAAATTAGGCCAATTAAAAGATTAGTGATGACTCTGACCTAACTAATGAAAGTAGTAAATTTACATTTTAATCATAACATTAAATATGAAATTTGTGTCATTTGATTAGTTTATTTGATTTTACAATAAGTAATTTTGAATCTATTAAATAATCTGTCGAGTTATAAAAAAAATAATTGTAAATAATGTTAATAAACTTGGAACATAGGTAAGTAATTAAGCATATATTCCAATTTTTTAAAAAGAAAAAAAGGTAAATGAAATTCAAAGCATAAGTTCTTTATAAAGTAGTATTTCAACCATATTGGATAAGAAATTCAACTTTAGCAAAGGAAATTTAACAAAATAGGAAACTGCCACGTGAGACATACGTGTATGTTGTTATCTCATAGAAACCTTAGTCTAAAGGGTTGAAAGAGAAGGTTCATCGGATTTCATTTTTTTTTTCTTATTTTTCACAAATATTAAATTTAATAAAAAATATAAAATAATGAATGGTGTTATATTTACACTTAAATATTCAATTTAATAATAAAAATAATAAAAAGTGTTTGTGTTAAAGAAAATTACAATAAAAAAATAATACATAGTGTTTGTGACAAACAAAATTAGTCCTAAATGCAAAAATAATTTTATTTATTAATATAAATAAATTTCATAAGGCGAGAAGGATGAATATGTTAGAATTGTATATTTATTGCATAATTTAAGAATTTGACTCCCTGTTAGTTAGACATATGTTAAATTATCAATAAATTTTTAATATAATATAATATAATATAAATTTATATTTAAGTATAATACTTATACGTAATTATTTAATCACATATTACAATTCAAAATAAATATACTTAAAAATTATAAATATTTATTTTTAAATTTTTTAATATTTAAATTTATTTATTAACAAAATCATAATTGATTATTTGAAAGATATCAAATCTGGACGGTATATTAAATATAAATTTTATAATATATTTTTATCTTTTTTTATGTTATTTATTAGTATTTAAAAAAGGAAAAAAACCCTAATTTCCTAATTAATAGCTATTAAAAAAGGACTTACACCTGGTGACGCAATGTACCTATCCTTATCCAAACGAATCATTTGAAAATCAATTTGAAAATAATTACGCTTTAACACACTTCTAATCCGATACTCTTTTCTTCAACTTACATATAAATACTGAGTCTCTTCCACTCTTCTCCAGCTCTTTTCTCCTCCTTTTCAAACCCCCGTCTCTGTTTTTCAATCTGTAAGTCCTCTATCTTTCAGCTGGTTTTTTTTTTTATAAAAAAAAAAAATTGAGAATGAACCTTGATTTTTCATGCGATTTCCGATGATGGGTATGGTTCAAAATTTTCAATTTTTCTGTATGCTGTTGTTGGTTTTGTGTGATATCTGATGATGGGTATTCATCAGAGAAAAGAAAAACAGATTCTTTATCTTTTATCTGCAAAAATTTGATTTTGCTAATTACCTTTTCGAGTTGATTGTTCTTAGATCATTAGTTTCTGATTGTTAAAGTTTAATTTTTTCTCTTTTGTTCTAAAGTTTGATGTTTGACCGATTTTTATGTGATTTATGATGATGGATAATCCTTAAAAATACTTTTTTTTGGGATAATTATTAGTTGATATTAGTATTTATTTGTTTGGTTGGTTATGTTTTTGCAGGGTTTAGTTTGCATGACACTGGAAAAGAAAAATATGGCTGGCAGGATTTTATTATTACTTCTTTGTATGAATGTGGTCTCTTTTATAGTGGTAAAAGATCTTCCTTTATAGTATTCTTTATGTAGATTGTATTATGTTACTTTTCTTCTTTTATTTTTTTTCTGAATTGGAATGTTTTTGTTCGTAGAATGCTGTACCACAAACATGCCCTGCTGATCTTGGTGGAAAATGTGCTGAAGATGATGATTGGGAAGGGGAATTTTTCCCTGGAATTCCCAAAATTAAGTACGAGGTAAAGATGGCTACATCCCAATGATATGCAAAAGTATGTACTTGTGTTGGTTAATTAAAATTTAAAGGGGTGTAATTTTTACTTTGTTATAACTGAAACGCTACATTTTTCTCTTGTTGGAAGATTTTATTAGAAATCAGAAATATGTTTCTCAAAGTGAACAGAGTTGTGATTATCATAGGTTAATTATACAGACATATGATATTTAACAGAGATTTTGACTGCAGGGTACTTCTAGCAAAAATCCACTTGCATACAAATGGTACAATGCGGAAGAGGAGATTCTTGGGAAGAAAATGAAGGTTGGTTTCTATTCTTAACTTATATTATTTATCAAGA
This sequence comes from Theobroma umbraticum, assembly GCF_002168275.2. Lineage (NCBI taxonomy): Eukaryota > Viridiplantae > Streptophyta > Magnoliopsida > Malvales > Malvaceae > Theobroma > Theobroma umbraticum. The sequence continues at coordinate 3,837,638 of NW_018397270.1, read as the reverse complement.
TGTTCATGGTTTCTGACAAGTTATCAATGATGTAGGACTGGTTGAGATTTAGTGTTGCATTTTGGCATACATTCCGTGGGACAGGTGCTGATCCTTTTGGTGCACCCACTAAGTATTGGCCATGGGAAGATGGTACCAATTCCATTGCTATGGCCAAAAGAAGAAGTAAGATTGATTGTTATTGCCTACCTGTCTCTGATTAAGACTAATTTGTGACATGCAGTAATCTTCTTTGTTCCTTAAAACAAATTGCAGTGAGAGCCAACTTTGAATTCATAAACAAGCTTGGAGTTGATCGGTGGTGTTTTCATGACAGGGACATTGCTCCTGATGGCAAAACCCTAGAGGTCAGATAAGTTTTTTGTTAGCACTTAAAGTTGCTTTTATATTTGAATGTTTGGATTTGGAAATGAACTGGTTCTTCTAAACTGCCTTGACAACCATCCTTTTACTTTTTGTAATTGTCTATCAATAATTGTATTATTGTGTTTGTTGTAGGAAGCTAATGCAAACTTGGATGAGGTGGTTGCCCTTGCTAAAGAACTTCAGGTAACTAGCTGAATGTGCAAAGAAGTGTTAAATGGATTCTCTCTTATTTAAGTGCCTAATCTCCTATTTTTTTTCTTTCATATAATTCTACACGTTCTTGAACATCTCTTTAAGATTAGATCTCTTTACATCTTATTTACTTATTTATTTTTATTTAGTTTTTAACAGTGTGGATTTATCAATCAATATTACACTGGTTGTGTGCACTGTGCCTGTTATTATCTAAGCCTGCCCATGCCATGTCATTTACAGTCAACATATGCATATCATGTAAACAAGTTGAACTAGTTTATTGTTTGTTAAAGAAGTATAAAGATAAGTTACTAGGCGTCCTAGTAGAGTGTCATTGTCTCATTTGAGTGCTTGGTTGCCTACCTGGGGATGGAAAGAAATAGAAAAATTACAATCTTGTATTAATAGTTTGGGATTGGAGAAGGCTTGTTAATTGGGGCTTGCCTTTTTTTAGCTATATTTTCTCTTCTAATAGACTAAGAATCTATTTTTTCTCTTCACAATAATTTGGCAACTTGTTTTGGCATATTTTCTTGTATGGAACATTATGCTTGCATGTAGGGCTTCAATATACACTGCTTGATAAGTGTTTCTTGCTTAAAACATAACTATGTTATGTGTTTCTTGAACATCTCTGTTGCTTGACAATGCAGGGAGACAAGATCCGTCCTCTGTGGGGTACAGCTCAACTATTTATGCATCCTCGTTACATGCATGGTGGTGCTACTAGGTATCCTTAACTGAGTGTCTTGCATATATCCTGAATAGAATGTCATTGCCATGACCCTTGATGAACGTAATACTTACATCTGTGTTTGCTTTGCAGCTCTGAAGTGGGTGTATATGCATATGCTGCAGCTCAAGTCAAGAAAGCCATGGAGGTGGGTGGCAGAGGAAACTTTGTCTATTTTTGTGCATTTAGTTTTACGGTTACATTGTTTTTATTCCTTATAATTGCTTATACACTGCTCTGGTTGTTCTATAGGTCACACATTATCTAGGGGGTGAAAACTATGTCTTTTGGGGTGGTCGTGAGGGTTATCAATCACTCTTGAACACAGACATGGAAAGAGAGCTTGATCATCTGGTAATTTGTTATGTTTTTCAATGTCAGCTTTTGTTAGTTTTAATGTAGTTAAAAGATTTACTATATTTTTTGCATTTTTCCTGATTGAAAGTTATTTGAAGTTGTTTCTGATGTGGTGTCTTAGTTCTCATCAGCTTAAACTATTGTTATTTATTTTGACAGGCAAGATTTCTAGAAGGTGCTGTTGCCTACAAGAAGAAGATTGGATTCAATGGTAATTTTCCATTATAATAATCTTAAAAACTGTATGATAATTCTCCTTCCTGCAAATATGGGTGGGTAGGAAGAAGGTAACAAAAAAAGAAAAAGATGCTGTTCTGGACCAAAGGAGTCTTCTACAATCTGCATTTCTTCCCTACTGTTCTTTATCATTCTTTTTCTCCATTTTTCTGAAATTGTAATGGAACGTAATTTGATTCAGGGACTCTACTGATTGAACCTAAGCCTCAAGAACCTACCAAACATCAGTATGTTTCAACAATCCCTTTTGTGCTTAGTAATGTCAATTAAGTCCCTTCTGTTCTTTGTATGAACTATGCTTAATTTTTCCAGGTATGACTGGGATGCTGCAACAACAGCTAACTTCTTGCGAAAATACGGGCTGCTTGGTGAGCTCTAATGAATTCTCATCTGATCCCTAATGTTGCCTTCCAAATGATCTTTGTTAACTCTGTTGTTTTTAATAATCATGGTTCTAATTTTCAGCATGCATTGGCTAAATAAAGTATAACCTAAACTTGTCCATTCGTTTGGCCAAACAAGAAACTTGTGCATTGAAGGGGACTTGTCTCATAGATAACTGTTACCTGGTAACGCAAGAGTTGATTTCATGAATGTGACTATATGTGCTGTTTGAAAAGTGAAAACTGCACCCTTTTAGATAAAATCAAGTGTTTAAGTCATGCTTTTATCAGGAGAACAAAGAAGAAACTGATTATTCAATGGTAAGAGTAGCTGGCTGAGAAAAAATACGATAGAAGGCGTAACCCTCAGCCCGGAGAAAAATATCACCTATTTTGGAATTTATTGGGCCTTATGGTATTTTCTTATGTAGAAACATTTTGTCGTCCGTGGTCAGAAACTGTAATGAAGTAAACTGTCATCGTTATTCAAATACCTCATGTTGCAAACCATGCTTTGCAGAACATCAGAAATTTTAGTTGATCAGCTCTAATCAATGTTAGCTATTGTCTCTGTTGGTTGGCAGTTGCATTTTGACTCACTGTTCACTCTTTCCTTTTACAGGAGAATTCAAACTTAACATTGAATGCAACCATGCCACCCTCTCTGGTCACAGGTTTGTGATGTTCCATTCTTTCAATTTTGTGATTCTTGCTTATTATTTCTGAGTAAAATTGTCCAACAACTGCATACATGTAAATTTCCCCTGCCAATCTATGGTGCTTGTGTAATTTGCAGCTGTCATCATGATCTTGAGACTGCAAGAATCAATGGATTGCTAGGAAATATTGATGCGAACACTGGCGATCCTCAGATTGGTACTATTCAATAACTAAAAGCATCCTATTTTTTGAAAATTTCTTACTTTCGGTTCACAAAGTTGGAACTACAGTCCTCTTAGAATTTAAGATATGGATTTGTTTGCAATACAGGTTGGGATACAGATCAGTTCATGACAGATATTGGAGAGGCAACTATGGTTATGCTAAGTGTGATAAGAAATGTATGTGAAGGATTGTCTTTATTTACTTTTGATAGTTCAATGAGAGTTTGACTCCCAATGAGGTTACAGTTGGTGTTTTCACATTTGTTTATTACAGGGAGGATTAGCACCAGGAGGCTTCAACTTTGATGCAAAATTGTGAGTGTGATTTTTCCTTGTTAATTTTCTTTCACCTGTGATTGTATCTACCTAGACTCTGATTGCTTTCATCCTGCTGAGATAAAAATTTTGAGTTTTTATGATTTTGTAGACGGAGAGAGAGTACGGATGTTGAGGACTTGTACATTGCTCATATTAGTGGAATGGACACCTTGGCCCGTGGACTCCGAAATGCTGCCAAGCTAATTGAGGTAATATATTATATATCAAGTTTCCTCCACTTATTTACGCGTTCACTTTCTCCCTATTTTGCTTTATTAATGCATTTGTTGATTATAGGATGGTTCTTTGGCTGAGCTTGTTCGTAAGCGATATTCCAGCTTTGACACAGAAATTGGTGCTGAAATTGAGGTGATGTGTTTCTGTAATATCTTCCTTTTTGGTGTAAAATACGTAATTTTTTATGGCTAATGTAAGTAATGCATCATCCAACAGGCTGGGAAAGCTGATTTTGAAATGCTTGAGAAGCTAGCCAAGGAATGGGGCGAGCCCAAGGTTGCTTCAGCCAAGCAGGTAGTTAGATATATTACATTTTACAATATTTATAGGCTTACTAACTTCATGATTGACCATGATGACCATGTTGCTCAAATATCGAGTAGTAGAGGTTGGGATTTGGGGTTGGGGTTTATAAAAATGCCACAAGACAATTATTTTCACAGAGTCAAGAGTAACATGTTCCATTTCAAGCTTCTTTCTATATGAATAAGTTTTTTGATTTTTTTACGAACTTATTTTAAATATGTGCCGTTGTGCATTGCTTTATTCTAGATTATTGTCTAGTATGATGTTTTCTCAGTATGAATCAAATCTAAAAGGACTATTTGTTTGTGTTGTTGCAGGAACTTGCAGAGATGATTTTCCAATCTGCATTGTAGGAGACTGTGATTAGCATAAGTTGTTAGAGTTTTTTGCCTTTCTAATTAGGAATAATCAATGATACTGTATCAATAATACAGTTCTGTAGTTGTTTACGATAGTTTAGTATATAATTTCAAAGTAAAACTTGTCCCCTAACCGGTTGAACTCTTGGTGGAAATGCATCTTACCATGAATGGGAACATACAACCTTTTTCGTTCCCCTTTGAATGTTGTGTGTGTTGGTATGCGATGACAAGAGCAACTTTGAATTCATCGAAGTTTGATACAATAAATGTTTGGTCAAAAGTAGCTTTAGTAGTTCTGTTGTTTTGCTAGAGTTTGATGTCAGCTATGACTCAGCTCACTGGATATGGCCTAAGACCTTCTATGTACTTTTTGTGCTTAGCTAGTTGTCTCCATTTATCAAGCCTAACACTAGATGCTTTCAACTCTGGCGAGTTCTTATTAAATCGCATTTTTATCTGATGTGGGATACAGCATCATGAACCATTCAGATGTTGTTCGAAGCTCACTGTATATGCCATTGGACAACAAGACCTTCCACACCATTAAAAACACCATACGAAATGGACATACATAGATAAATTTTGTCACGCCACAGAGAAACTTAAACAGGGTTCAAGAAAGTAGTCGCTTGGATCAACAAGGTTCCACCAAAGTAAATAACACCACTTAATTAAAACCAGCAAATGGCCGAAGAAGATATCAATCTTCCTTCCCCAACAGAGTTAGAAGGAAGGCCTCGTAATCGCCCGAGGTGTCCTTGGCGACAGCCTGTTCAAGAGGCATACTGTTTCTCTTGTGGTAAAGGTCTTTGATCTCTTTCAGGTCCTTTTCAGCCCTTGTAACGATCACTCTGGTAAGAGCATCCTCATCAGTTCCGATCCCTTTGATTGAATTGCGCAAAACCTGTTGCAAGAGAATGGCAAATTTTGAGTACATATATCAATGCTTATGATGAAAAAGGGTACCAAAATGGTATTAGAATCCTGTAAGACTTAAACCTTTTCAAAGTACTTTTTCGGGTCATTGAGGCATCGAACTGCAGTACGCAGTGCCACCAGGAATTCATCACCCGACTCACCTAGCAATTTCTGGAGAAACAAGAAGGAAAGGGTAGAGAATACATTTGATATGAGAGCATAGTTTGGCTTTAAGCTATTGAAACTTTAATGAAAAAAGGGCGCTCTTTTTATGTGTACCTTGGTGATGGTAGTGCCTTGATCATCTCTGTAGCAGTTGAAAGTTGCCATGAGTTGCATCTTGCTCCTTGTACTCAGGATCCTGATAACTTCTTCATGGTTGAAAGCCTCGTCTTTGATAGCATCATGAAGAATATTGGCTTCAGAATTTGCTCGTCTGGTATTTATCTCCTCCCCATCATATCTGAATGCACTCACCAAGGCAACCAAGAGCTGCAACATCAACCAAAAACCTTCGTTAATTACTCAATCCTTTAAAGGTTTCATCAACCATAAAATGAAGAAAAGAAAACGGTGTTGATCAGGGCATGCCTTTCGGATGTCTCCCTTGGTATGAGCAGCAACATCTTCCTCCAGGGAATGCTTGTATCGAGCCTGATAGGCTCTCCTCAGAGCCAACAGCTCTTCAGGGGATCTGGTGCACGAAATTTCGATGATCACATGGTGATCAGGGCTAATTTTCTTTATGGCAACATTAGCTAGGACAGCATCTCGATCTGCTGGATCCAGTACCCAACGGTACACCGCTTTCTATGTTCAAACAAATCAAAAACACTATCAAAAAACTGATACACTAATACTTCAGAAATGAAACAGAAAATGCCAATGATGATGGGGCCTGGTGTATTAACCTCAAAATCACCAGAAAGCTCCGATTCAAGACGCTTGATGAGATCTTCCTGGTACAGCTCTTCGTAAGCTAGCCTGATTTGCTTTCTCTGAGCTGCATTTCTATGACCCAGAACTGAAATTATAGCCTTCTCATCAGTCCCCCATCCTAGCAAAGTTACAAGGAGAAAAACATGTGTAAGTCATAAATCTTTCTTCCCAGTCTGAAGTATTATAAGAATAACAATGATCATTTCATAGAAAATTGTCATCTAATTATATTAAAGGGCTAAGACTAGAAAATTGTCAATTGTAAATGGAATAACCTTTACAAGCCTTTCGAAGAGCTTCAGCATCTTCAAGAAATGAAACCTGATGAGGAACATCGATGGTAGCCATTTGTTTTGGACTATTTTCCCTCTGAGTCTCTAGAGATTGTCAATGAATTTTGAAGGAGACTTACCTTAAGACCCTTATTTATAATACTAGTTTCCTTACTATACTCTTTCTAGCTGGCCTTAATTTATGAAAAATTAATGTGTCAGGTCTTGGGTTTCTTGGAATGAAATATGCTATATTGATTTTAGTGCATATTTATGATCTTCCAATTTATGCTTAGCTGTAACATATACAAACAATACTTTCCTAGCTGGTAACTGATGCTTCCATTTCAAAGGATATCAACTCTCAATTCCAACCATATAATTCTTCTTACTGTAGCTTTATAGACTGCAAGTATATGGAATTGATCAGTAAAAGTTTTTCTGCTTTGCTAATTAAGCTGGACTCATGTGGTAGGGAAAGGACAAGAAATGGAGCAGAAATGGTAAGTTAATTTAAGTCATGGTACTTTCCTTTTGCACTAAAAGGAAAAAGAAAAATCACTTCTGCTATTTACTCTCTTTCAAAAAATAAACACTCAATGGTATAGATGAATGAATCCCTACTTAAAAATCGGGTGTAAATTTTGAGTATTTATCTTAATGATAGATATACGTATTTCCTAGACCGGGTTCGAATTCCTTTTCCAATCGACAAATGAAATGGTTAATATTACTTAATTTGCTCATAGATAGTGAACTAAATAGTTTGTATCTGGTAAAATCTAATACAGAGATCCAACTCAGGCTGATGAAAAAAAAAAAAATAGATGTTAGCAGTAAGTAGCTAGAAAGATGTCATTGTTCATATCACATCTGTTCCTCTCTTGAAGTCTTCCCTATTACACTCTTTTCCCTATATATTAATCTAATAAATGCTTTCCCTATGTTGCTATCTTTTGATCTTTTTCATTTAACAGTGTTAGGTGAACTACATATAATCTTCTAATCTTTATCAGATTCCCCTCTTTTAAGCCATTGTTCTGAAAGTTTTTTGATCAGATCTTTCTCATTGTTCAGCAAAGTTTTCTTAATTATAACGTGGGCTAGCTGTAGGATGTCTATGCATATACCTATACAACTAATCAAGAAAAAATTAGTTCTATATACAGAGATTAATTGGAGCAGTTTGTCTTCTTTTTTCTTTTCACCAGGAAAGAAAAATAGAACAGAAAAGAATTGGATAAAAGAAAATCAAAAGGCAAAAAAGATAAAAGAGAATTTGACATAGGAAGCCAGGTGGCATTAAAGGACAAGAAAACCTGTACCTACCATGTAGAAATTTAGTGTATGTGGCGTTGGTGACATCAACAGGAACCTTCCCACAAGATAATTAAATAGTTACTAGATATGACTTCAATTCTTTAATTGGAAGATAGAATGAGACCAATTACTTTAATAGTTATCACAAATTGTATCATATATTATATAATTATTTCTATACAAATTAGCAATCCAGGTGTCCATACTGTATGATATACCCTAAACCCAAGTGACCTTGCTGACATTGATAAAGAACTATATGATATAATTCTTAATAATAATCAATAAAACTCATTGTAGAAATATGATTTTTCATGTTTTTTTTATGGTAACCATGGTAGCCTCATCCTTTATAGACAAGGACGGTTTTGTCTATCAATGGTATGAATGAATCTCTGCAAAAGCAACTATGTTTAGCAAATCATATATATATATATATATATATATATATATGTTACTATATAGATCACAGTGAATTTGGTATGCTTGCCATGATGAGGAAGAGAAATGTATATCTCTACACATGTAATTAGTGAAATTAAGATTACCTTTACAAGCCTTTCGAAGGGCTTCAGCATCTTCAACAGCAGAAGGGTGGTCAGGAGCAATGAGGGTTGCCATTGGTTAGATCTCTGAACTCTCTAATCTAATAAATTAAGTACAAAACTAAAGGCTAGGTGAAGAAAACTTGTTCCTCTACCTCCCTATTTATAGCAAAAGAAATTGTGTATGATACCCAATGTTGAAGTTAACGCCAACTCACGTTTATCATGCTTTTCAACCCAGCTAGTACTGCCTTTTTTACATTGAATTAAAAATTTAGCAGATACCCTTTATTCTTTTCTGATTAAAATACTGAAAAGAAAAAGCAAAACTACATATTTGCTTGTTGATTAATTGAATTTCATGAATGCAAAGTGTGGGTTGTCAGAAAATGAAGGTGCATGGCATTGTCGTTTTCTAGTTGGATGCAAAGTGTCAAAGGGAAAACATAGGATCTCCAGCTATTACCTTCAGCTTTTTCCTTCTTCAGTTTCTGTGCCCTTTTCCTCTTTATCCTAGTTGTAGGCATCTTTTATTCCTATAAATATCGAAATATTTTTGAGAATAAAATTTCCATTAATTAGAATGAGAGCACACCAAAAATGTGACCCTGCAAGAAGTGATTGATAAGTTTTCATAACTTCGTTATTAATTAATTTAAAAAATAAATTAATTAATGTAAAGTTAATTGATCAAATTCACACGTAATGAGTCACGAATTTAAAAATTTTAGAGATTATAGGATTATGTATGGTTAAAATAAAGTTTCATTGAGTGTTTGAATATTAAAAATCAAGGCAAACTAAAGTAAATGGAAAATACTTAAATTATGATTGATATAAACTACTTAGATAATCATTAAATTCTTGAATTTTTTTATTTTATTTATTAATTAAAATATAAGAAGTCTTATTAATTGATAAGTCATTAACTATGGCAAAAGAATAGGAAAATCAATCCAATTAATATGCAAGTCCTCACATATTTCCCTTTTTCCTTCTAAAAATTTTAAACCCTTTCATTTTCATTTTGAATCATGCAAACCCTACAATTTCTCAAACCTAGTGACATCAAGATGGATGCTACTTATTGGTACAGCTACTTAATTAACCCACTTTAGATAGTGTTGTTGAAAACTAGGATGGTGACATATTTTGATGTACTTGTATGAACTACGAAGCAGAAGGAGACAAGTTTGGAGTCAATTTCCAATGGTCTTGAAACTTGTTCAAGAATTTCACATGATGACCAATGAAATCGTTTGCTGAAAAAGTAAAATTAAAGAAAGAGATTTCCAACGTATGGCAGATTTGCCAGCATTTTGCTTTACGAGATTTTTTGTCATATACTCTGAGCAGCTTTTGGATGTTGGTTTTATAAGCTTTGTGGAATTCAGAAACCTGTTGGCGATTGGCACTCAAGATTTTCTTTAGGCTAAGACCATGTTGATAGGTAAGGCTTTGTTGAAGATCATCCTTGGCATTGCCTGGGAGGCTATTATTTGCCTTATATGAGAGAAATGGCAGAGTTTATTGGCAAAATGCCTAAGTCTATTCTAGAGTTATGGAAAAGCATGTAGGATGATAAGAATAATTATAGTAATTCTACATATTATAGATTAAATTAATAACTAGATTATGATAATATCAGTAATGCAGTTAAATTATGATACTATTAATGATATAATTAAATAATTATACTGTTAGCGTTATATATATATATAGATATATATACATATATACACACACACACTTCGTACAATATATATTTATAATATAAGATTTTTCTTTTGCTAACATGGCATCAGAGCTATTTTATCGTCTTTTGAAATCATATCTCCATATTGTTTAAGTCTGCAACCATGTTTCCATACTGTTTAAGTCTGCAACGTATTCTGTCACGTCATCTATCTATCAATCAACTACTTATCACATATTCTGCTGCGTTATTTGCCCACATCTTTTGTTGTGTCATCTGCAACTACTTGCTACATATTGCATGTTAGTCTGCTAAATGTTTTACCACATCATTAAGGTCACCGCCTACCATACCATATTGAGTTTTAAAGGAGTGTTAATATAATTATAGCAATTGTAAATGGGGTTCTTGTGATGAGAAGAGGAAGCATTGCAAACAAGTAAGGGATGTACCAGAGGTGATGGAGAGGAAGATTGGAGCAGTTCCTGAACCACTAAATGTCGTGACAGGTGGAAGAGAATAAGAAAAGAGTAAGTGTTCTAAGTGAAAATAGGCTAAGGAGAAAAGTTATGAGCCAGAGTCCAATCATTCTGAAAAAGCTCCTTTTTGAGTTGTGCATGCTCTATATATATAGTGTTAAAAATAACAGTTACAAGAAAAGATTTTAATACACGTAATGAATAATATCATTAAGGAGAGTTTTAATATTAGGTAACCGTTACTGGGAGTTAATGTTGAATAACGGTTAAAAACTTATTATGTGACCATTGAAATAATTATATTTAATAAGACTTGTTCTCGAGTATGGGCTAATGAAGAAAAGTTATACGTGAACAGGTACAAGAGAGGAAGCTGTTTATGAACAGGTACAAGAGAAAAGGTTGTACATGAACAAGTATAAGAGAATAAGGAAAAAGCAGAAAAACACTTGTACTTCAGGAAAAGGTTAAGAAAGACCTCTTAACTACCTTCATATCTGAGCCACCAAGCCAAATTCTCCGGAACATCCCAATACAAAAGTAACTCATGAACCCTGCCACCTATTTCGGATTACTTTCACTGTCATCTGTGTGAAATTGTTATTTTGTACAAAATAGTTATTCTACTTGTATTAATTGTTTCACATGGAGTAATGTTTCACTTATTCTAGTTGTTCTGCGTGAAGTAGTGCTTCACTTATAATGGTTATTCTCATTATTCTTTATATAATGTTACGCGATAAAATGATTTTTTAGAGACTAAGTATTAACCAAAATTGACTATCTACAGCAATTATACAAAATGTAGGTTAAATCTATGTGGTTTAGTTAGATTATGATACAATTAGATTACAATACTATTGGCTTTGTGTGTGTGTGTGTGCGCGTATACCTCTATACAATGTGCAATTTAGAATATAAGAATCTTCTTCTCTTAACATAGGAGATTGTTTTCGTTTCAATAAGTTGCGATTAAATCAGTACAATTATGTTAAATTATGATATAGTTTGATTACAATAAATGTGTTCAATAAACAATTCAGAATATTGAATTTATCTTTTACTAACATTGGAGATTGTTTGTTTTTGTTTAAATAGGCTTAAAAATGTTACTGGAACTTTCAAAAAAAAATGTTACTGGGGTGTAGATAATAAATAGTTATTTAATAACTTAAACTAATGTAACTTTATTAAGTGTTTGTTTTTATAGCAACTTCTCTTGGATAAATATAGTTACCTCATTTATACAAAAAAAAAAAGATAATTATGATAATAAAAAACAAATGGTAAAAGTACATAGGAACTTCATATTGTATAGTGTTTTGTTCAATTTAGTCAATCTAAACAAAATTTATTTAATAAATCTAGTCTATGTACATTGCTATTTGATATGATTTGGTTCTTACGTGCAACTTTGTCTAAATTTACCATTAAAAATGCTGATGTGGCCTTGACGTGTCAGGCTATACTGATGTGGAAGAAATAAAAAAAATTTTCTTTATGCTAAAATGGTGTTTTATCAAGGAAGGTATAAATGCCCTCATCCTTCTTTCTTTTTCATTTTTTCCTTTCTCTCCCTCTCTCTACCCTATTCCTTTTAATCTCTTATTCTTTTCAAACTAAGAATCTAGTGGGTTACTGCCTAGATTCCAACTGACTACCATCGTTGCAACCACCACTAGTGGTGGTCAGCTGTTGCTCATCGATGTCAAAAATGTTAGAAAAATCTCAAAAAATTCTTTTTCTTGCCTTCTTACACTTGATTGGGGTAGGTTTTTCAGGATCTACTCCAATATTCCTAAGTTTACAAAAAGCCGAAAAAAAATAATCGCAAGTTAATCAAAGCTATTTTGTGGACTTGATCTTATATTACAATCAAGCTATTTGTGAAAAATATCGATTGATATCCATGAACAAGAAATATCACATTCCACAAGAACAACAAATAGCTTGTGCCGTTAAGCAGTTACAGCAAAAACAACCATTATGGACTTTGCTAAAAGAAGCTTGAATCAGATCGAATCTCAAAAGTGAATGATCAATTGATTGAGGAGCCAATGCAAACAAAAAAGAAGGTTGCCAAACGCTTCACCCAATTGTATGGTAGTAGGAAAATAATGAAACTTATTGATTTAGAGTGCATTCGTAGATTAAAAAGGAATCCAGAGAGGCTTTAGAGGCACCTTACATTAAGATAAAGGTCACAGAAATCTTATAAGAATGTGATAGTAACAAAACTCTTAGGCCTAATGGCTATAATTTTAACTTCCTAAAATCATAGTGGGGAATTGTTAAAAAAGACGTCATGGATTTTCTTGCTAATTTTCGCAAGAATGGGAAGCTTAGGCATGGTGTCAATGAGACTTTTATTATTTTAATCCCTAAGGTAAAAAATTCCTTCACAGTGAGTAAGTATCGTCCAATTAGCTTTGTGGGAATTGTGTATAAGATACTTGCGAAGTTATTGGCCAATAGATTGAAGAAAGTAATAGGAATTAATTGGGATGTATCAATTTGCTTTTTTTAAAGGCAAGCAATTCCTATATTGTGGGTTAATTGCAAATGAGATGGTTGACATGTTACATAAAAAAAGGGAGGGTGGCTTGTTGTTAAAGGTATGTTTTGAGAAGGTGTGTGACAATGTGTCTTAGAGTTTCCTTGATCTCATGAAATTGAAAATGGGTTTTGGGAGAAAATGACGGACTTGGATCATGGAATGTGTTACGACTGCCTTAGTCTCGATTTTTGTTAATGGGTCTCCTACTGAACCTATCAAAATGCAGAAAGGTCTTAACCAAGGTTGTCTGTAATCTCCTTTCTTGTTCAACATAATTACTAGAGCATTCAATTATATCGTGGAGAAAACGAGTGCTGAACAATTATGCACTAGGATTTTGATTGGAAATAAAGGTTTGAGTCTTTCACATTTACAATTTTATGATGATACTCTTTTGTTTTGTGAACCCAAATTAGCATGCTTGATTAACTTAAAAATGGTGATTAGATGCTTTCAAATTGTCTCTTGATTGAAAATTAATTTTAAGAAGAGTAATCTCTTTAGGGTGGGTGTGAATTCAAATTTACTTAGTACTTGGGTAGCAAGAATTTGATGCAAGGTAGGCCATTTTCCATCTACCTATTTAGGCCTTCCATTAAACGTTGTTCAAGCTTCAAAGAAAATATGGAAACTAGTGATAAATTGTTTTTAGTCTAAATTGAATGGATGGAAATAAAAAATGCTCTCAATTGAAGGTCGAATAACTTTGATAAAATTTGTGATGAATAGTCTACTTTTCTTTTTCATGTCACTTTTTAAGATGCCATAAGGAGTTAAAAATAAATTAAAAAAAAATTCAAAGAAGATTTCTTTAGGGAGGTAATGGTGTGAATAAAGGAATACACTATGTGAAATGGGATGTAGTTTATCAACACAAAAATATGGGAGGGTTAGGTATAATTGATCTCGAAATAAAAAATCGAGCTTTACTCAATAAATGGTTGTAGAGATATGGGAATGAAGGAAATAACTAATGGAGAGAGATAATTATGGTGAAGAATGACTATGAGCCAAATGCCTTTTTACCCAATGCTGCTATCAATCATAAAAACTCTAATATTTGGAAAAATATAATTTCTCCACTTATGCCTACTAATAAATTTTTCTTGCAGCTGTCAACAAACTTTGGAATTGTTGTAGGTGATGGGCAATCTATTGGATTTCAACATGAGAAAGGACTAAATGGAACTAGTCTTATGAGCACCTTTCAACGAATCTTTGCATCATCCATTAACAAAAATGTTAGACTATGTGACTTTGCATCATCCATCATCAAATTTAAGATATCACCAGTGGAAAAAATTGTTAAAACCCATAAATAGACTTTTAGGTCTTCACACAAGAGGATATTTTTCTTTTTTCTTTTTTTGAATTCTTGAGGTTACAACATATAAATCTTTTCAATGAGATTTTCAATTAGAAAGGCAATCATAACATTTATCTAATATAGTTCTAAATAATAATGAACTATTAAAGCCATAAATACTCTAAATAATAACCTAGTAGGATACAACAAAAACAATTGTAACTAAAAACTTTGACAACTAGCTTTAGTTTAAACCTTTCAACCTTTCTTTTAGAATCTTTCTTAGTCTTTTATACTTGTTTACAACTAATGCGGTTGCAACCATTACTTAGCTCAATAAGCTCCCATAAACTAGTGTATAATATAAATTGTATCTTATCCTTCATTGCATCTCACCACAGATCTAATTTAAGACTTAAAACAACTTCTGGAAAAGCTACTAGATATATTAAATGGCTAATATCATAATCACCTTCTTAAAGATAGAATTCATAGATGTTTGACAAAAGAGTCGACTTCCTTACCCTTGTTGATCTTCTTTGTGGCATCTATTATACAACATACTAATGTTGAGGGATCTCATCAAGAAATAGTTGAACATTATAATCATAATGAGAAAAATCATTAATAAATGCCTCAAATATCTATGACTATCAATAGTAGGGGTACATGGTCCATTTATGTCAATGTAGGTGAGTTCTAATAAATCAAAACTTTCTATTTGATCTCTTTCATTTATCTTGGTCATCTTATCCCTGTAACAATCAACACATGTCTCTAGGTTATCAAAAATAAAAAGAGGCAGGATGTTATCCTTTATCGATCTTTCTACCCTTTCCTTGGAAATATAGCAAAGTCATTTATGCCATAACATGAAATATGTTTTTTTTTTATGTATGGTCTTTTGGCAACTCTTTCAACATAATATGAGGTGGCAATAATATTAATAGGAACTAAATACAATCTATATAATCTATGAGTCAAAGAACATAAGCCAATACATTTTGAATCATTAATTATCTTAATAATGTAATCCTTTACTTCAAAATTCAACTAATAGTGTCTAATAAAGAAATTGAAACTAAATTTCAACAAATTGATCTTACAAACTCAGCTTCCACCTCTACTTTGTTGCCAATTATAACTCTAAACTTCTCCTTATTTGGCTTCCTCTTACTTATTGATCTCTTTAAGTTTATGCTTTGTAGCCGAATCTTATATTTAAGACAATCTTGTTTCTTATATCTCTTTTCTTTGCAGAAAAAATATCTATCTTCCTTTTTTAGGACAATTTTAAGACCTCTTAAAACTCATAGATTGACCAAATTCTTTCTCTTATCCTTAACCTTTTTGGGTATTAAATTTAGTGGAGCATCTTAATAATGTACATCTTAAATCTTTCTATCCCATCATAACTTATGGAATAAAGTCCTTCCAAAAAAAATGTCAATTTCAACATTAGATGACACCCTATAGTTAAGAACTCCTTTATTTTAGCGATATCAAGAAATCCACTCAATAAGTGTACAAGTATATACCTCTTAATAGTAAGTAGACAAAATTTATTGGATCTCTCTCATGCCCCAAAAGCTTTCTTATCATTCAAAAAACTTTTAACAATATATTATACATACTTATCTATATTCATATATATATATATATATATATATATATATGACAAACCGATCTATATCACTTTTCTAATCCTTAAGGTTTATCTACTCAAAATCTCATGGTGGCCAAGTCCTTTATTAACAGAAAATGTGACTAGAAAAATTTAAATAGAAAAGTTCACTATTCAAGACAAGAAATGCAATTATTAGTCGATGGGCAATAACAAAATAATTAGCAACAATTCATAATGTACCAAGATAACCGAAAAGTTCATGTGCATCACCATAGACTCCTTTTTAAGCAGAGAATATGACATGCTAATAGGTACTCTTCACGTAAAGTTAATATGAGAATATCCTAACTATTTTTCAAAAAATCTATCTTTTTTGGGTAGATAGACCTTGTAGATCGGTATACCCTCAATTATGATACTTCATGTCCCAATTTAAGTTGCTTTACATGGTAACTCCTTTGGACAGGTAATTGTATAAGGCAATTTATAGACCATCCCCTAACATGTACTTAAGAAAATAATCCATTAATCTTAGTAAATGAGCCACTTTCACAATTAAGCACTTATATTAATTAATAAAAATTTTTCTCAAACTGGGAATTTACAAGTTGCCCAAAGTCCTTTATTTGCATGCTCAACCCAACGTATGCAATGGAGTATTCTAACTGAGATACTAAGCTTGGATGTATCTCATTTGCTCCTAAATTGTACATATTGCATTAAAACTTAAGATATTGAACTTTCCACATAAATACAATACAATCTCTAAATTATGCACATAATTTCAACTTGAGAGTACACAAAATTTGAGATTAATCTAAGGAGAGTACATACTGCAACAAACTCTCAACATGCCAAAATATTTTATAATAAAACAAATTCATAGAATACATACATATAAATTAGAGAAAATACATAAAAATGCATAAATATTAAATAATAATATTTAAAGCCATATAAAAATTTTGAAAAAAAATCCAAGAATTCAGAATTAAAATTCTAAGGCTTTTAGAAAAAATGGAAACGAAATCAAACCTCCATAAAGCCCACACATGCCACATATGCCATCCTTTAAACATTTTTTGCACATTTTTCGCACATTTTTAACATGTTTAAGGAGAGAACATACTCTTTAGGGTCTATTTTGAGATTTTCTCTACATTTTTTAATTTTTTAGCTCGTTTTTAATGCAATTAAACTAACTAAAGCTTAATAAGATTCCAATTTTACAAAATTCATGTATCAAAACACTCCAAAAACAAAAACTACAAAACCAAGATCAATCTTTAAAAGAACTAATTTCGAAAATTTATTCCTAACCCATTTTAAGTTTCTACAAAATTGATTGCAAAACACATATATTTTATGTAATTAAACCTTAGATATCAACTCTATAACACATGAAAATTGTTTTGTCTCACATTGACCTAACTTGACATGCAAAGCTCATCATTAACTGATCACTTTAATATTAATTGGGCTTTCATGCTTTATTTATCAGTCTGTATTAACAATACCCTCAACTTCAGGTTGATCACCCCTACAATTTCCTCAATGCTAGACTTTTTTCATCTCCTCCATCCCCAACCCCTTTAGTGCATTCAAATTTGTCCCCTCGAAGTTACCTGGTCCATTCGCCTTCCCTACCAGTTTTAGAATGATAGTTTCACCACCAAAACTAATTGAATCTTTTTTTTATTCATTAGGGAATATAGGTTCAGGATTGAACCCTTCTTCATTGAACTTTCACCCATTAATCCTTGTATGTTCAACAAGTTGAGACCTTGACTCCTCATCAACATCAACACCTTTCCTAGGAATCTTGCTTACCTTAAACCTTTCTTCAACACTAGGCAATCCCTACAACACATTCTTCTCAAGAAATTCTAAACCTTTGTAACTCTTAAAAAAAGAATTTTTCAAAAGCTTTACTGTCGAGTGTCACTTTGCAAGATCTTGATCAAAACATGAAGCAACTATATCATTAAATGCCTTGGAAAACAAGTTGCTCTTACCTTTCTTGCTATTATTTTTGTAATAAGAAAATCTAAACCTCTCTTTAATCTTCTTGATTAAATATTTTGACGGAGGTAGATGACATAAAGGAGGCTTTCCATGATCTAATTCAAACACGATTATACCAAAAGACCATATATTAGCCTTGAAACTATACCCTATATGCGATTAGTGGATCACTTTTAGGGCTAACTAATATGGGGTTTTCGTCACGTTATTTTGCATCAGCGGTGACCAGAAAACCCCAAAATTCGCAAGCTTAACACACCTTTTTGAGTCCATCAAAATGTTGCCAGCCTTAATATGTCTATGAAAAGCCTTTGGTTGCAAAGATACGACAATAAATTTAGGGTCTCTTTGAAAGTAATGGCGATGCACTACTTTCATAAGCCATTGGGGAAAGAAGATGAGATTATGGATTGTAAGGAACCAATAGACATGAAAGGTATCACCACCTAAAGATGTCGATTGTCAATGGTGACAGATCAATGAGCATTGAGGATGTTAAGGTATGGAGGAAGTGACATGATCTCAGTTCCACGTTGAATATTTTTGTCGGAATCAACCTTTGAATACTAGTTAAGATCAATCAATGGATTTGATAGCATCAACAGTTGAATCTATGAGAACACATTCGAGCCAACCTCGACATCATCAATGATCTTGTAAGCTTCTAATTCTAAGGTAATTGAGGGCTGGGAGGATGATTTTCTTCTTCATGACCCATAAACTTTCTCGTTTCTTGTCCTTTCTTTTTTTCTTAGAGGATTCTTCAAGAATAAGGATAACGTCAACACAAGCGAAGGGTTTTAGTAGATTTTCTTCTACTTATTTATATTCATAATTTTTTTTATCCTTAATATTAAGGCAAGATTCAAGTAAAGGTCATAAAGTTTCTCTCTCTATATGTATAGTTTTAATAAGTGTTAATTTAAGTATAAATTATAGTAAGTTCTTCTCATTCATCATGTATTAATTAAATTTTTTATGACTTTTTGGTATATCATTGACCTACTCATTGAGTTTCATCAATTTAGCAATTGTTTTTCTTTTTGGTTTTAGCTTTCATTTAGTTAATTTTGCGTGGGAACTTCACAAATTCCAACTTTAGGGAGTATTCAATAAACTATTGAAAATTTTCAGACCACTAAAAAATTAAAATTTTTAATGATTTAATTTTTATTGCAATTTAATGTTGAAATAACTAAATATATTCATTGAAAAAGTGTTAAAACTGTAAGTTATTTTTAGCTTCTTAATGTATCAAGTCAATTTAATTATTAAAAGAACAAATTATTGAAAAAATATTTTCAATTTTGGCTTAAAGAGAAGGGGTGAGAGGCATATCCACAAGCGAGAGAAATGAAATAAGGAAAATGAGAAAAAAAAAAACTTTTATAACATAGTGTTAGTAATGGAAATCTAGAGTTAAATGAGTTAAAGAAGGTGACAGAAACACTAAGTATTTTCATATTATGATCAAAATATGAGCAGCAACCCACTAGATTTTGGGCTTGAAAGGAATAGGAGAGAAAAAGGGAAAAGGTGGAGAGAAGGAAAGAAGAAAATGAAAAAGAAACAAAGACGAAGGTATATATAGCGTCCTCAATAAGACATTGTTTCAGCATAAGGACATAAAACAAATATTTTTGGCATGTCACTGTCAAGTTATCACCGTTTAATACGTTAAAGGCCACATCAATGCTACATCAGTGTTTTTGACAATAAATTAAAACAGAATTTCTCATGAAGATCAAATTACATAAAATAGTAAATTATAGAGATTAAATTAAAATAAATTTTTAATAGAGGGATTAAATTGAATAAAAAACTATAATATAGGGATTTATTGTATACTTTAATCAAAACAAATAGGCACTTATTTAAGCATGTATAAGTTGTTACTAAGTTGCAATATCTAAAGATATTCTTGGCGTTCCCCTGTAACGACTCCATGGCCCAATGGATAAGGCGCTGGTCTACGGAACCAGAGATTCTGGGTTCGATCCCCAGTGGAGTCGCAATGGGATTTAATTTTAAGAATTTTCCCTTTGGGGCCAATCAGGCAGTAATGTAACCGAGCCCAACTTTCTAAGTTCCAGCCCCTATAGTAGGCCCAAAAGTAAATCCTTTTATTTTTCCTTTTGCAAATTTTGGAAAACTGAAAAAAAAAAATCAAAGCAATGTTTTTATTTTTTTATGAATTAATATTTCATTATGCATCCTCATAAATATTTGATTTATTTATTTTCTTCAATATGAACTACTTCTGGACAATTGTATTAAATATTAAGTATTTACTAATTTTAACAATTTCATACGTTTGTGCTTTAATTCATAAATTAATAATCAATTCGTTATTTCTAAATGATTTATAATTGAAAATAATTTTATTTAATATTATAAATATATAAAAAATTAATACTTCATTTATACATTATTAAACACAACTCATAAACTGAATGAATGAATAAAGAAACTTGTACATTTTTAAGTAAAAAAAAAACAATTATTTTACATCTAAATTCAATGATATATACCTCAAAATTATTAAGTTTTAAACATACGTATACTTAATCAACAAAAATATTTAATAATAAGAAATTATTGTAGTTTTCTCATAATGAAATTATTACCAACATACATTATGAACGAATCAAATATTATCTCTTCGTTAAACTTGTCAAAATGGGCCTGACCCCTTGAGTCGATCCATTTTTTATTAAATATGGGGTAGACTGAGTTAAAAAATTTTAACCCATATTGGAACCTGGCTTAAATGGGCCAACCCACCAAATCAGTGGGCTAATGTGGTCTGGGGCAAGGCCAGCTATATGGGTCAGAAAAAAATAATTTTATATATTTAATTATGTAAAATTAATAATTTAGTTACTAATAGCATTGTTTATTTTATATATTTCATTGTCTTTAATCTTCACTTTTCAAATTAAAAATTTTAATTTAGATTAAAACTTATTATCTCTTTTTCTTTTATGGTAATGAATATTAAATGATAAATTGATAATAATTCAGATTTTGAGACATCATTGCTGTCTAAACAAGATTTAAATGTTTTACTTGAGAATGAGGATTGAGGAGGATATAAATGAGTTTTGAAATTTTTTATTATTTAGTTATATACTTATGTTTATGAGATAGTAGTTTGTGTAGAAGATTTAAACTTTAATGTGTAATTTTTTTTTTATATTTGGTGTAATTTGTTTATTTGTAACATGTTTTTATTATTCAATTTATAAATTAAATCATAGAACAATTTTATTAATAAAAAATTTATCAAGTAGAATTATAAAAATTAATTTTTATGTTAAAAAAAATAAAAATGAACTGACCCAACCGAACCCATGGGCTAACAAGGGGTGAGTTGGGTTGAGGCTTTGATAACCCGTATAAAAAATGAGCTAACTCAACCCAACCCATATTTTCTCAACCCACAAGGGTTGGGATCGGGCTAACCCATATTGACAGCTTTACTCTTCGTTAATAAATAAAATTTATTTTTAAATTTTTATAAATTATACTCTTTGATGAAGTGATCCCATATACAGACAATATGTTATACATAGAACCTTAAAAATATGCTTAATTAGGAAATAAGAAAACTTATGTCTATGTCTAGGTCAAAGAAAGATTATACATGTTGGTATAATTGAATAATTAAATAACATACATGTTGGAATATGTTTATCTATTTTTGGTATAAAGAACAAGAGTACTCCAACTGTATCATTCATACAATAATACAACATGGATAATTAATAGGATAAGGCTGACAAAAAAGATCAATATAGATCAATATGTTTATACTTGCAAAAAAACATACAAAAACTTTATAGTTACTTTTTTTTTTCAATTTTTGTGGCACCCTTTCCAACCCTAATTACCCAATTTTTATATATTAAAAAGTGAAAAAAATTATATAATTATATAAAATTAGATATTTGCAAAGCATGTGTTTGTATATATTTGGATGGGTTAATTAATGTCAAATACTTTCACTCGAATATATCTTATAAGTTATGATCAGTACGAGATTATATAAATATGCTGATGATTGCAAAAAGACAATAACATGTGGATCTTTGTCTTTTGGATAAAATGTTTAGTGGACCTTAATCTAATAATTATATAATCTAATGTTTCACTAAATGCATCCAAAAAGCACAAAGAGAAAAACCAAATGTTTAGCTATAATAACAATATAACATATATTTAGATATTTAGATGCTATAGGACATTGGGTTAAAGCTTTTGGTCCTTATCCCACCGACGATAGTGACATGCAAATTGCCCACTTCCACTACCACTAACCCTAGAATTTTCTTCTCCTTTTTAATCTTTACGAACCCTAGACCTTTCTACTTTCCAGTCAAATTAAGAATTCATGCACAAAAGGTTAAAGCACCAAAAAGGCAAGACAGAGAAGAAATGGATAATTATACTTATACCCTTTTTACTTTTATATTTCTTGTCTTGTTCGTGATTTATTTGCGTTTTAACATTGAATTCCTAGGGGTAACTAAGTTTTTATTAAAATCAAATTAATCGAATAATTTGTAACGATTTGATTAGTTCGGAAATGAATAGGGTTCGATTGAATTTTGATTTTGAAATTTTTTTGATTAAACTAAATTAATGGATTTAAGATTGTAAGTATATAGATAGGTATATTACAACGTATTTTCATTTATATTTGTTGAAATATTATAATGTTTTTAACTATATTTGTTAGAACATTTAATGGTATTAAGCTTACGGTATTAATACTTTGTAATTAGCATAGAAAAAAAAGAAATTAAGAAAATTAGGCTTAAATTTGAATATTTCAATTAAGTTTGATTTAGATTAAATTAATTGATCTAATTCGATTAATTGGTTAACACTTAGTTTTCAATTGTTTTGATTAACTTTTAAACAACATAAGTTAATTTAGTTTAAATAAATGAACCGAATTAACGGTTTGCTCACCCTTCTTTACTTGGTTCCAATTTGTTATTATATGGTTCTGATATTAATTATTTTCAAAGATGTATTTATAAATATTTATAATATTGACTTTAACTTCCTATGATAATGAATTAAGACCACAAACATTTCACAATTAAAAAAAATCATGGGGAGTTAAATGCAAAGATGTGAAAAACAAAGGGTGTAATTGCAATTTAACCCCAAAATGGAACTGAAACTATTTTCGTCAAAATGAAACTGAAATGCAAATGAAATTGAAATGCAATCAAAGCTGACCAATCACGACTCAGCGATAGATCGGCTCATTCCTAACCACATGTTCAGATACGCTTACTCTCACGTGTCATCTTCTCCGCCAGTCAGCTCCCACATGACGTCACGTGAACTAGGTCCCACCATCCTATCCTTCTTCCTCCGCCCAAAAAAAAAAAAAAATTATTTCTTTTACTTTCTCTCCCTACCTGTGTTTACGGTATCTCTCCTTCGTCTTCATTGCTTATTTTGCATTCCTCTGTTTATTCTAAAAAAAAAGAAAAATCCGAAAAGTGATTTATATTTTTAATTTTCAGTTGGAATTTTGTGTGATGTTTCATTTGTTCTTGTTTTAGTGGGTTTTTTTTTTGTATTTTTTTTTTTGGGGGAGTTGACGATGTGTGGAGTAATTGCAGCACGTGTTTACGAATCGGGATTTGGAACTGGATTTGTGATTAGCTGTGGTTTCTTTAGAAATGTTTGATTGGAACGACGAAGAGGTAATTAGATCTAAAGTTCTTTTTTTTTTAAATTTTAATTTAATTTCTTTTCTTGCTCTGTAAATGACTCTGTTTTTTTTTTTAATTTTTGTTTTGAGTATGCTGTTACATAAAATATGAATTCAATTTCATTTTTAATTTATTTTATATTTTTCAATATAAATAATTTTACTTGGAATAAATTTAACTGAAAATTTGCTATTTTGGCTCTGTTTTTGTGTTCTGTCTATGTTTTCACATGGATCTTTCTGTAGTTCAGCTCTGATTAATTGACCATAAAAATTGAAGCGCACTTGTCAAGGTTTCTATTTAAGGAAATATCTTTGCTTGGGATTGTGATGCAACCATCAATTATAGTTACTGTGGTGGATTTTTATTTTTATTTTTTAAAAATTATTATGAAATTAGCAAATTAACGAGGGTGCTTAGGGTACTGGTTATTATTTTCTATAATGAATTATCATCATTTTGGATGAATCATTTAATGAGATCTTGGTTTTTGGTTAGCAATGATATAATGGAAAAACTATGGGTCTTAGGATTTCCTCGCATAAAAATTCAATGGTTTTCTTGCTTGAGTTGAAAGAAAAATAGTAGTCTTTGGTTTAGGTAAAGAAGATTCTGAACACAGGAATAAGGTTAATGTTAGAGACCTAGGATGTATTGGACGTGATAAGCTGTACGAGAGTGGAGTAATCCTGAGAACAGTTTTAGTCTGGAAAACCAAAGGATGTTTTCTGGGGTGAACATGGAGCTTTGGTCTTTATGAGGTGTTGAAACAGTTCATAAGGAAGAATTTATATGGGTTAGGAACTAGAAAGCATGAAAGATGAGAATCAATGGAGTGAACTTGTCTGCTAGTGATTAAACAGTTTATGTGCATGGGGGAGCATAGCATCATTCTGTGTTCTGCAGCCTCTTGTTAACTTAACATGAAAACAGAAAAGTAGAGGAACTAAATAATAGCATGAATGATTATATTAGTATCAGTATTTGCATTTGTGCTGTAGGTTGCATGGTTTATAATGAGTCCGAGGATAAAGGTTGTTCTTCATTTTATGCTTGGTGGCTGTTCATAGTTTCTTCCCTCCCCACTTCCTTTATTTATTTATTATTATTATTTTTAACTTAATTTTGTTGACTCCCTAATTTCCTGGCACCTATGAGGACTAAAGAGTCATCTCAAGGGACTTCGATAACTTTTACATGTAAAGTTCTCTCCAGCCCTCTTGTGTCCGTATTACTATTCTAATTGTAAAAGCAAGGGGAGTCCTTGGTTTATAAACTTAATCATAGTTGGCCTTCAAGATCATTCTTGTAGCTTAAAATAATTAGTTTATTGGAGAAGTTTTCTGTGTTATTAACGAGGAGACCAAGCACTGAGGCAACCTGCTCAAGCCCTTTAGACAGTTTTAATTCGATTTGACATCAATTCTAGCTATTGTCTGGTTTTCGTCACTGTTTTTGGTTTTCTTTTTTACCATTTTTACTGCCGCAGTACTTCACATACTTTTATGTAGAATATTAAAATCTACAATGTCAAGGCAGCGTATATTTGTAATTGAAATTTCGTGACACCTTGATCAGGACTTACAGGGGAGATTAACTTTCTAGTTGTTCACCTGTCTGCATTCTTATTAGACAGACATATTTGGTAAATATGCATGCTTCTTGATCGCATATGGTAAAGAGTGCTGTGAACCACTCTGCTTGCGTTCTTTGTTAGTTATTACTTTTAGCAGTCTAAGGTAGTCTTCCCCTTTTCATCATGTTTGGGAGAGGTTGTGCCTTCATGCCTACATCAGTGAGCTATTTATTAGCTAGGAAGATTTTTGAACAGATATTCATTTCCTTCATATTTGCATGCTAGGGAAGCTTATGTAACCGTGTCTGCAGTTGCATGGGCAGTAGCATCCATAGGCTGGACAACAATTAGTTAAAATATGACACAGCTCTCGATAAATTCTTTCAACTCTTGACTATAATTGGGCCTGAACATAGCCTTTTAAAAGTAACGGTTTGCTTCATCATGTGTACTCTTCCCCTTCCCTGCATGTGTATGTTAATTATTGATTAACATGTGAAAAAAAAAAAGAAAAGAAAAACAGAGTTTGAATTTTAATACTTAATGGTGCCTGCTACATTTGGGATGGGGACTTAATGGCGCCTGCTACATTTGGGATGGGTTAGCTCACGGGGCCCTTCAAGAACCCACAAATTTATCATCAGCAAAAAAGAACTTAGTTACATGTGATCAAACAGGATATTTTAATACTGTTCAAAAGAAGAAAAAGGGATGTTCCAATATCTACTCTATAACTCACTACTATATGCCTACTTCTCTTTGTCGATGGACTATTTAAGTACTTCCTGGATCATTTTTTCCCAACCTATATGTCTTACCTTTATATCTGATGTGTTGATTTCTGGAGTTCATGAAAGATGGGCTTCCTATATCTTCTCAATCAGCAACTTCAATTTCTTTTAACTCTGTGTGTCAGATTCAATTCAGCATGTATTGTCCTCAATTGTGCTTTGTGTCTTTTTTTTTTTTCCTGGTTCAAAGGGACTTACACATCTCGAACATGACTATTTTTTGCTCCATCAATAATTACTTTTGATATTGAATCTGTTTGCTTTACATCCAATTGAGAGAACAGTAGTGTATTATTATATCTTTTTTTGCAATTTTTTGTTTTGTATGTACATAGAAAGTAGTGTTATCTAAGGTTAATTTGTGGGAAGGATGCTTTAAATTGTGATTCAAAGTAAATAATAACGGTAATAGGTCCAATCAACATAGAAACAATAAACATTCTTGGGATCAAATTCATTTCGGAACCAAATCATGTTGAAGGAAGATTGAATGGATTTCAAGTGAAGTCAAGACATTTGAGCAGAAGGAAAGAAAACTATGAGGCTTTGTGGAATAAATGAGGCTGTGATACAAGTGAACAAAGTACTGATCTGGGTTGGGGAGAGAGCTTGATGATTTTTTATTATAATTTCCATTCGAGAAACTCATATCCTATCCTTCTGATATCTTCTGAGTTCTAAACAATTTCTATCCTTTTTTCCTGTGGTGATATTATCGTTATTGGCAGTGATTTAATGAGGCACAGCCATGGGCTCATACACCAAACAACAGAGCTGCTGCTTCGCCATAGCTTTTCAATTATTTTAACCATTTTACTTTAGTATTATTATTTTGATTGCTTCATAATACCTTGTTGGATGTCATATGAGTGATGATATGATCCTTTACTCATATTTTCAGCTAACAAATATAATATGGGGTGAGGATGGCGAGAGTGATGATCATATAGTACCTTATCAAGAGGGAAGTGAAAACTGTCGTAGTAAGAAGGAATGGAGTCAAGAAACTGCGACCATAAAGTCTACTGAACAAAAGACACCTGGGCATAAAGTTGATCTTCATGGAAGAAAGGTGGAGGGCAGTTCCAATTTCAATGCAAATGGAGGGATTGCCACCTCAGGATTTGGCATGGGCTCGTGGCCAGAGTTATCTTTATCTAATGCAGCCAAAACTGATCAGGATTCCATGGGAAGTGAAGTCTCTAACAATTTGGCTGAAGTAAATAAATATAGTTCAACAAATGGTGAGAATATTATTTGTTTAGACTAAAGCCAATAGAAGTTGTTTTTTCTGTTTCTTTTTATAACCCTAAATAAGCACATTCTCTCAACAGCAGGGACGACTGAACTTACTAAAGATTCTCAAATATTTCAAAATCCCAATGAAGGCAAAGAACAAGGTGATTTTGTGGACTACAGCTGGGCTAACATTGGAAGCTTTGATGATCTTGATCGAATTTTTAGGTAAAGCACAATTTTTACCTTTCTTGTTGCTTATGAAAGCATTGTAATGACAATCTAGTCTGGAAGATTGATATTTGTGCAGTCATCCAAGTAGTGTTTGTTATGATTCCCACGTTTTCTTTTGAACTCGGTAAGTAACCACAAGTTGATAACTTTTGTTACCGTGGAATGACCTGTGGGGTCTTCACATAAATGATCATTTTATTTTTGTGGACTTCTAACTTCAAAATTTTCAAGTTTCATTTGCTCTAAGTTGTAACTATTCTGTGTATTCTTAAATGTGGAACTAAAGCACCTGAAGCTCCTGCACTAGTTTGTTCACTTTGGTTGTCCAAATTTAGTATACACTTATTTTGTGTTTCCCTTGATTTTGTAGCAGTGTTCCAAATTAGTGTAAGTAAATTTATAAAATAAGCTTGCTTAATTCTAAAAGCATTTATTGCTTCAACTACCCTTGTCCTTTTCTCAGGGCAAAAGGAGATAACTCCAATCATAGTGTTCCTTTCCTTGTTTCTCATTCTTTTTATCGTACACAACGGCATCCATCTGACTCAATATTCTCACAAGTGATGATTTTGCAGCAATGATGACCCAATATTTGGCAATGTAAGTCTTGGTAGTGCTGATGAGTTGTGGTCTTCATCTAAAGAGGTAACAAACAGAGCAGCAAAATCCTTTCCTACTGCTGTGGATTCTCCTAGTTTAGGTTTAGGAGCATTAAGGAGCACATCTGAGAATTTGGAGGTCAAAAGAGAATATGAGCAACAAGATAACCAGCCATTTACCCTTAGTAATGAGAAATTGGATGGTTCCACATCTCATGGTCTGCATCATGTAGAATTTGCTGGAGATGAAAGTAAATCCATAATTGAGGAGCAGGTGTGAAAAATCCACATGCAGGATGATCAATTCTTTATTACTCATGCTTTTAACTTAAACAACTAAACCAACCTATAAATAACATAATTTCTAATTTTACTTTCACAGATGAATGTGGAAACCGGGGGAAGAACCAGTGCATCAAAGTCTCACCTGGTTGCTGAAAAAGTTATGGCCCCTAATGAATTGGGTGATAAGGTATTCCTATCATACACTTAATACTTAACTATTCAAATTGGCTTTGGTTTCTGGTATTTCTCTTTAACATTTGGAATAAATTACTATTTTCCATGTTCCTGGGGATGGCAAGTTTGAATGATGTCCCATTTACTGTGCATTTACAGAACTATAGGAGTAGGTTTGTAGAACCTTTCTTTAGTGCTATGTAGGGAGGGAAAAAAGAGTCTAGCATCTTCAAGGGCAGAATATTAAAATAAATAAATAATTTTGTTAGCTATAAACAAAATAGATGGGTGGAATTGGTTGTTAGGTTGTCATGTGCCTGGATATTAGTGGGTTTGGCTTGGTATTATTAGGTCATGGAAGATATCTAATAATATTAGCCACTGAAAACCCTCCAAGAAGAGGTCCTTCTCCTTGTCTAATTCTAATGTTATTGTATATTTACCTATGACATTTAACTGTGATTATGTGCTTTCCATTGTAGACAGTATTTTTCAAGCCCTTGCCACATCGTTACTGTGTTAAGTTTTATTTGAGCTTTTGGTAGATGCTGATATAACTTTTGAGTTTGGAATAGCTAATAGATGCTGAGAATGTTATATTATATATAGATGTTCTAATGTCCAATATCTAATTTATTATGCTAAATCAGGCCCACTTTTTTTATATTATGGCGATTTGCAAAATATTGGTTGGGCAGAAGCTTAGTTTTGGACATGTGGAAGATTGCCATATACATTGACAACAGGTTTACTGGTTTATATTGTCCATAGAGCTATTGAAGTTAAGAATGGTGGAGATTGCTTTAACTAAAGACATCTTTGACTTATTCATGTATAAAAAAGTTATATCCCATTTAGCCTAAAAATGTCTTCCGCAGAGGACTTTTATGTGTTAATTTGGCCTATTTTTGTTTTTCCTTCAAGCTTGGGTAATTCTTTCTCCTAAATAATAACTTATTTCTTTACCCAAAATACAAGAGAACATCTTAAGGGTTCTTCTTTCCTCCTTTTTTTTCCCCCCTGGGGGGGAGGGTGGAATTGCTATTATGCATTAATTTACCATCATTTTAAGTATTGCTGTTCCAGTAAAGATGTCAATGTGTTATTTTGAGTTTAATTCTTCTCTGTGCAGGCATATAGGCAGAAAAAGGTGTTGAAATTTCGGAAAAAACCTGGAGACATAGGTGAGGCAAAACTATTACAGGAGTTATATGGTACATGGACTCCATCTGGAAACCCATTGGCTCCATATGAGAATAATGTGGCAACCTCCATAGTAAAATCTTCTCCATCTTCAGTTGTTGATCAGCAGAGGCAGCTTCGAGGATCTGACTCACTGCAATACCAGCACATCTCCAATACATTTGTGGCCCCTTCCACATACGGGAATCTTACAAACCAATATCCTGCAATACCTGTTTTGTCCAACATTCAGTCTGGGGAATTTAAAAAGCAACCCTTGCTTTCTTGTTATGATGTTTCCCCTAGCAAGGCAAATCCTGTGAACAGGTCAGTTGAGGCTTCTACAAAACCCTTGAGCATGACACCTCAGGAAAAAATTGAAAAATTGAGGCGGCGCCAGCAAATGCAAGCACTACTTGCCATTCAGAAACAACAACAGCAGTTTCATCATCAAGTTCCTTGTACCGATCACTCTGTCATTCGAAAATGTAATCAAGAAAATCAATTTCAGCATGTTGAGAGAGCTGATGTTGAAGACCTTACCACTCTTGCCTCATTTGATCCAAACTCCCCTCTAGAGCAAGATGATTCTAATACAGTCTCTGTCGCAGTTGATGACTACTCAGTGGAGGAAACAGTACTTTACCGGCTACAAGATGTAATTGGAAAGGTATGCTTGACTTTCTAACAAATTTTTTCTCTCATTGGCTAATAAGGAATCAGTGACACCATCAAATCAATGTTCACAGTTGGACATCAAAATTAGACTTTGCGTAAGCGATAGCTTGTTCCGGTTGGCTCAAAGTGCGATGCAGAGGCATTATGCCAGTGACAGAAGCAGCACTAACAAAAGTAGCAGGGATGAAAATGAGGTTGCAAAAGAAGAAAATAAGAAACATAAGAGGTTAGTAAACTCTACACTGTTGCTTTTATATTTATTTTGAAAGGGAAGCTGATTTTATATTATCCTTGGAAACATTAATCTTTGTCATCAACTCTCCAAAGGTTTTAGCAAAATTAAATAGCAGTTGATTACTTATGGTTTGCACTATTAATGGATGAATGCTGACTTAGTGAGGTGTTCAACTAAAGATTTATTTTTCCCATAACTCATTTTCTAGGTTGATGAATTGCTAGCTTTATGACAATTTGCTATATTTTACACTTTAAATAGCATGGTGATAACTATGGTTTCACCTTCCTTTTTTTTCACCTGGGCTTAGCTGGCTCTATTATATACTTATTGGCAGTTTCTTTAGATCCTCTTTGCATTCTTTTCCATTTTGATTTGTGGAAAGAAGTAGAAAAAGGGGAGATTTAGGGCTTGGTATGTTTCTTCCATATTGGGTTGACTAAGAAGAAAATTCTCCAATCAAGAGACAATTTTTTTGCATAATGATCTTATAGGAAATTACTGGAATTTTTTAAATAAATTTCTTTTAAAATTCTCAACATCTCTCTTATAGCTAAAATTTTTAAAGAATCAGCACCTCTTACATGTCCATTTTGTCACCACCATAAGATTTCTGTTTCCAATTTCTTCCATAGATGCAGCCAAGGAAGGGTAACAGCACATTGCCTTCGTAAGAGCATAATTTCAGTTAAGCAACTTACTTTTTTTTCTCTTGAGTTTCTATCTTTGATAGGTGATTAAAGATAAAGCCACATTTCTTAACTTAGGTTTAAATCAGTTTTTAATTATATCATTTGGTATAGAGCATTTGCTTCAAGCTCTAAGAGTTTCATTTACGTGTTCTTTTGGGGTTCAAGACAATTTCGGTGTCCATCTAGAGTCCCAATCCTTATGAGATATAATCCATTATAGATCATGTGGGCAGCCAAAATGATCAAATAAAGCCAAGACGAAAATGTTATAGAATATTCAATCATGGCCTTTAAACTAGGAAACATGCACCCACAAAAGAAGAATTTTCTGGGCAAATTAAATGTTCTGTGGTTAAATTATTTTCAGGAAGAAGAAACTCAAAATTTGGTAACTTTTGAATTTAGCCACTGCTTGAAGCACATAAACTAAGGTGTCATAATAATGGAAAATTAGAAAAAGCCATAGATGGTAATGAAATTATCAATAGTAAGACTTGGTATTTCCTGACAAAACTGAATTCTGCAATAGCTATGTTACTGCAAGTTTTGGACTTTGATGATCAACAATATGCTCTTAGAGTGTTTGACAAATGGAATTGTAGCTCTTACTTAACAAACCAAACAATGCAACTGTGTCTAGAAGTTTCCTTTCATCCACACTATGCCATTCCATTGCGGTATTTTGGGAGGGAATTATGGTTACCATTCAATCATGCTGGGTTCTTTTTGTCACCTCAATTTTATTTTATTTTTCATGTTATTAACAGTTAAGGTTTGTGTAAGTTAAAGAAGTATATGCTTACTCATTTTTGTTTATTAATTATCTGCTTCTCTGCTGAGATTTCATAAGTTTCTATGATCTGGTCACCATCCAACAAATTCAAAAGCATTGGTGTGGTTTTATTTGGTTTTTGTTTCTTGCTTAATGTATTATATCATTGTAAAGTCTTCTTCTGAACTTTCAGATTCTTTCCATAAATCAACAGCCTTTTCCAACTTAAGATATCCATCTCTATCCCTTAATGCTGCATTTTGTGCCTGTTGGAGTTAGATTGCATTAGAAGCTTGAGTATCATCTTATTCATAAGCTGTACTGGTACAGGATGTCTGACTCAGAAACAGAGACCAATCCCATAGACCGAACAGTTGCTCATTTACTCTTCCATCGGCCTTTGGAGTTGCCAGGAAAGCATCCTGAGACACCTGAATCACCTGCTTCCACAAAGTTCCCTTGTGAGCGCAAATCAGCAAGTTTATTGGGGTTGCCTATGGGTTGCATATCAGACAATTCACATGTTCAACAAAACCTTACCCACCAGGTCTTGAAAGGTCCTTCCCCATTGGTGGACTCCCAACATGTGGAACAATTTAAGAACAGCACTTGAATAGATAGTTCTGAGAATGCATCAAACTATGGACCTGCAGATGTTGGAGCCACTGATGTTGAAGCCTTGCAGTGAAACTTCTGAAATTATTTTAAGGGTAATTCCTTCCTTTAGTACTTCCAAGTATATTTAATGCGTGCTTTGAATTATTATACGGATTTAGTGTTAATTCCAAGGTATTTCTTTTCTTTGTCAGCTGATTTGACCCTTTCAAGCTTATCGTGGAGCCATGAAAATCTTCTTCGCTTGGCTGGATCTTTATCAACTGGCGGGATCTGAAGCCTTAAAACATTGTCATTTCAAGAATCTGTGGACATCATTTGCTATACTCCAAAACAGTATAGGTACTTGTATTTGAAGTCAATCTTAGCGTCGTATCTTCGGTCTGTCTATCCTCTGACGTACTCCCTGGAGACAACTTTGTTTTTGTGTGTCTTCTAAACTAGACCTCGCTTGATATGTCAAACCTAATAAGTCTTGGCGAACCCAAATTGCCTCTTCTATTCTTCTTTTACCCCAATTTGAAGTTCTAAAAGCTGAGACTCATTATTGAATCAATGCATCACCTGTCGTTTATAACTTTAAATATCCTGCTTTAAGCTGGGACTTCTCTTATTCTTGTGCTTAGTTGCTTCTGCCCTAATACTACTAGCTCATCATTTATTTAGTGTTTGTTTTTCTTGGTTATATTCACGTTGAGTTGAATTGAATGTTTTAGAGGCATTGTTAGTTCCAATTTAAGAGGAAAGAAAAAGGAAATTCCACCATGAATATGATTGTGTTGGTGTTGGATTACATGCATGTTTCTATTCGATCATTGAATGAATAACTAAATATTAATGCTGACTTTGACTAGACTAGTTGAATGACCTATATATTAAAATAGAATGGACTATTAGAAATGCTGGAGATAGTCTTCAACATGGCAGGCGGCAACCATTGGAAATGCTACCCACTTTTACTAGTTCCAAAATTTGTCATTTTCTTTGATCTGACTAGCAAGAAACTCAAAACTGCTATTCCAAGATATATTTAGAAATGGAAAATTGCTTTCAGTTGTCGAACTGCACTTTGTTGGGGGTTTCCATATGGCATTGTGTGGACTCAAATTCACTTATGGTTTTTAAGTATTGCTTTGGAGTACTTTTATTAACTTGGCTATAAATATCCATTTCTATCATAACTTCTGGCTGTGCCGGTACTCACATCAACAAGAAAGATGGCTTGCTTTGCATGGCTGTATCAAATGCTGTGCATTCTCTTGTTTTCCCCAAAGCTTCAAGCTATTTTGTCAGCTTCTTTACCTTCATCAACACATATAGATGAAAGTGCTGCTTTGCTACAATTTAAGAGCACCTTTTCTCTTAACAACGGGTCTTCTTATGATTGTGGTTTTGTTGGTATTAAATCCTATCCGAAGACAAACTCTTGGAAGAATGGTACTGATTGTTGCTCATGGGATGGGGTTACTTGTGACAGTGCCACAGGTTATGTGATAGGCTTGGACCTAAGCTGCAGCTGGCTTCGTCGCAGCATCACTTCGAATAGCAGCCTTTTCCTCCTCCGAAACTTGCAGATGCTAAACCTTGCCCATAATGATTTTAGAGCCTCCACGGTTTCATCTGAATTTGGTAATTTTGCTAGTTTGATGCATCTTAACCTCTCCTCTTCTCGGTTTTCTGGGAATGTTCCATCTAGTACTTCTCACCTGTCTAAATTGGTTTCGCTCGACCTCTCTTACAATCATTTCCAAATGACAATTGAAGAAGTTACTTTCAGAAAACTTGTTCAGAATCTAACAGAAATTAGAGAAATCTTTCTAGATGAAGTTATCTTTGGGTCATTCGAACTTGGTTCCTTGATGAATGTGTCTTCTTCTTTAACATCTCTCAAGTCTTAACTATTGTGAGTTGCAGGGAAAATTCCCAGTATACATTTTTCAGCTACCTAATCTCAGGTTGCTTAGTTTGTACAGAAACCCAGAACTCATTGGTTATCTTCCAAAATCCAATTGGACTGGACCCTTAGAGTTTTTGAGCCTTTCGGACACATCTTTCTCTGGAGAGTTGCCTGATTCAATTGGCAATCTAGAATCTTTAAAGCATATGAATTTTGCTTTTTGTAACTTTTCTGGGTTAATGCCAAGATCATTGGGGAACCTTTCGAAACTTATTCATCTAGGGCTCATGGCTAATAGTTTTATTGGCCATATCCCATCCTCACTCATAAACTTGACAGATCTTACATTTCTTGGGCTTTCATCTAATCAACTAGTTGGTTCTATTCCTAATACGGCAGCTTCGTTTCATAGTATACTTTATATAGACTTGTCTCACAACTCACTTAATGGAACATTGCCATCTTGGTTGTATTCCCTATCATCATTACAGTACTTGTATCTCCATAATAACCAACTCATTGGTCGTATCCATGAGTTTCAGCAAACATCATTGATAAAAGTAGATATGAGAAACAACAAATTCCAAGGTTCTGTTCCCAGCTCCATATCCAGACTGGTGAACCTCACTGAACTCGATTTGTCATCCAATAA
The DNA here is from genome assembly GCF_002168275.2 of Theobroma umbraticum. Taxonomy (NCBI): domain Eukaryota; kingdom Viridiplantae; phylum Streptophyta; class Magnoliopsida; order Malvales; family Malvaceae; genus Theobroma; species Theobroma umbraticum. The sequence continues at coordinate 3,802,220 of NW_018397270.1, read as the reverse complement.
CTTTGAGTGGCAATTTAGAGTTAGACATGTTCTCAGAGCTCAAAAATCTTCTTTTTCTAGACCTTTCACATAATAGGTTATCCTTGTCCTTTAACAAAAATGACAGTCCTATGTTGCCTGTTAGCCTCGAGTTTTTGTCTTTGTCATCTTGCAAAGTAAATGATGAGTTTCCAAAATTTTTAAAAGTCTTAACCAATTTGCAACAGTTAGACCTTTCTCATAGTGGTATCCAAGGACATTTGCCCAAATGGGCATGGGACATGGGGAAGGATTCATTGTCTTATCTAAATCTTTCTCACAACTTGTTGACATCTTTAGAGGAAATTCCTTGGAGACATGTTGAAGTTATGGACTTCCGATCCAACTTGATTGAAGGAAATCTTCCGGTTTTTCCTCTCTCAACAATCTCTTCTCAAATTTGCAATGTAAGTTTCCTTGAGGTGCTCGACTTGTCTCACAACAACTTGAGTGGAACCATCCCGGGATGCCTCGGAAGCTTCAATGCAAGTCTTTCAGTATTAAATCTAAAGATGAATAATTTTTCCGGAACCATTCCTTCGAGATTTGCAGAGGATTGTGGATTGAAGAATATCAACATCAACTCAAATCGACTAGAAGGAACATTGCCACGATCTATGGTGAATTGCAGAAACATTGAAGTTGTTGATCTTGGAAACAATATGATAAACGATATATTTCCTCATTGGTTAGGAAATCTCTCAGAATTACAAGTTCTCGTCTTACGTTCAAATAAGTTGCATGGTTCCATACGTGGTTGCAAGACTGATAATTGTTTCTCCAACTTGCAAATTTTAGACCTTTCCAACAATGATTTTATCGGTCCTCTGCCAAGCAAGTACATTGAAAATCTAAAGGCAATGACAAAGATTGGGGAAGGCCAAAGCCCTTATTTGAAATACGTGAGTCCTAATACGAACCCGTATGGTTACTCCTATGATTATTCTGTAAGTGTGGTCATGAAAGGACACAACAGGGAACTCGTAACAATTTTGGAAATATTCAGGAGCATGGATCTCTCAAATAACAAGTTTCGAGGAGAAATTCCAATATCCATGGGAAAGCTTGTTTCACTTAAAGGACTTAACTTGTCTCGTAACAGCTTTTCTGGTCATATCCCCTGGACGATGGGAAACCTGAATGCTCTTGAGTGGTTAGACCTATCCTCAAACAAGCTGGTTGGGAAGATTCCAAAGCAATTGGTAGACTTGACATCACTTTTCCTTGAACCTTTCCTACAACCAACTTGTTGGACCCATACCTCGAGGTAAACAATTCAATACATTTGAAAATGGTTCATTCGAAGGAAACATGGGGTTATGTGGATTTCCATTGTCCAAAGATTGCAAAGAAGATGAGGTAGGGCAACCAGTACCATCATCTGTGGATGACTCAGAATCCGAAGATGGATTTGGCTGGAAGGTTGTTTTATTGGGTTATCGATGTGGATTTCTTTTTGGAGCCATGGGATATCTTGTGATTCGAAGGGGCTAAACCCAAATGATTTGTTACTTCATGGTCTTGTACTTGTTTGGGCTTTATGAAACTCAATGTTGATGAATCTGTTATTGAGAAGTTATGTGTTGGGGGGTGTGTTACAACATCATAGTAGTGTGATCAAAAGGGTAATTTCCAAATCTATTGGTATATTTTCTTCATTTCCTCGCTTTGAGCTTATTCTTATTTTCTCAATATTGAAAGTAATTTCAAGAGAAAATTATGAAAAATAACCTTTCTAATAAGCTCACTTCAAAAATGACCTTCACTATAATTTTAATTGTTTTAAGACAATTTTTGACATGACTTAACAAGAATACCTTTTAAACCATTTAATCCAAATTAAGTGATCCTAGTTTCATTCTTTTCTCCCACCATTCAGATAAAAAATTCCAAAATTAAATCGATTTGGCTATCTCACCGTCTAGCTCTCCAATGCCATTGGGGTCTATGTCATGCAGTCCATCACGGTCTATATCTCATCGTCTAGCTCTCTAACGCCATCGAGGTCTCGCCATCCAACTTTCTCATCACTCCAAAGTGCAGAGATGACATCAAGGTATTTATTATGGGTTCTTGGGTTTATTTTTTTGTATTCATAAAACGTAAAAGTTGATAGGTAAATTATATGACTTTGAAAACTTAAATCTGGTTGGGAGTAGTGAAATCAATCAATTTATAGGCGATGTGTGAATATTTGATAGGCATTGCGTTACTAGATATTAAGGCGTGTGACTAGATATTAGGCATTGCATGACTGACTATTAGGAATTATAACCTGTTTATTTGACATTACGTGACTGAATATTAGACAATTGGGACTAGATAGGAGGCATTTCAAGACTAGATTTTAGGAATTGCGTGAGTTGTGCATTACGCGTTGAGATTTTAGGAATTACTTGACTAGTTTGTAAGCATTGCGTGATTAGTTTTTAGTAATTGCGTTGCTTTATTTACCTAATACTGAAGCTGATTATTTATTAATTCAACCCTCTTAAAAACAAATTCTGTAAAATTAGAAGAGAATTAGGCATGCTTAATAACTAATTCAGCCTTTTTAATTCCACTTATATCGGTGTAGAAAAACATCCAGATTCAACTGACACAAAACTCTGAAATTGTCTTTAAAGCACTTAATGTATCGATTTATGAACTAACCATATTTATTAGAAAACAAGCCTAAAACCATTGAATACTTTTCTAAGAGCCAGAATTCATGTCTATAAATAGAGGGAATCATTATCTATTTTAATCAAAATCATCTGAAAGAAAATCTCAAAATTCTCATGGCTTCCAAATATTCCAAAAGTGAAACTAGGAAAGAGGTTGCTGCTGAAGAGAAAGATATCCCTGACAATGTTGCAGCATATTTGGTCAAGTTGATGGACCAAATTGAGAACACGACAAAGGACATGTGTGGGTTGATGGATAAGGTGCTGCTTTGTAAACTAACCTAATCCCCCTAACTTAGACATGATAAATAAAACTAACTTTAAATAAACTTTTTTATTTACTTAAAAGCCCCTTCCTCTATTTTTTAATTTTGAAGGCACCCAAGGTCATAACTACAAATAAATAAAATACTAAAACAATATTTACTTATTTATTTTTATAAAACTATAGCTTAATAAATCTAAATGTTTTTATAATATATACTTTGCGAGGGGTATTACACCCATGGTGTAGACAATGGTGAAAGGATGAAAAATCTTGCCAATAGTGAATTGAAAGGGTCATCAAGGTCTTTTTCTGAAGTCAATTAGTGCCATTAACATGATGACTATACAGTTGCATTGGCCATTCTGTAGAATCGAGTGTTGGACCATGCTTGATTCAGTATGTGTAGTTGTGGTAATTTTTAAAGGCCAATGATTTAGAAAGTCTTGTGCTTGGAGAGTTGTTCAAGGTGTTGAAAAGTAAGTGGAGTTAGGAAATTGCAATGGGGTGTGACTACTGGAAGAGGTTTAAGAAGTCTGAATTTAAGTCAAAGGTGGATATTTATTGAGTTTTAGGTTGGTTAGAATTCTAGATCTTATTTGACTAAGATTCTTGTTTGTGTATAACATGAACTAGTTGTATGATTTTTAAACTTTTTGTTCCACATAGAGTTCTAATCATATTTTTTTTAGACTTTTATATTATAAAAATAGATCTCTAGGCTTTAGAATAGTGAGTAGTGCTTTAAGACCTCTAGAGATGGAATACCTTATAACTCTGTCTTTTGCTCTAAGTGGAGCTATAGTGGTTTGGGTGAGCCTTCTTGAGAGGTTATTGAGAAAGGGTGTGCAAGGGATTTTTGGTTGGTTTGGATAACCATAGAGGTCAATTTATTATGCTTTAATTTCTCAATAATAGAACGGTTTCACTCAGTAGATGTAGGTAAGAGGTTGAACAAATAAATTTTTTTATTTTTCTGTTTTCTTGATTTCTTTGAGTTTTATCTTTATTGTTTCTTGGGTAATTTTTAGAACACTTTTGGCAACAAATGTCCTAGAGGGTGGTTAATAATCAGTAGCTTACCACCACTACAATAAGAAAAAAAGGTGCGACAACATTAACAGGAGCAGCTGAAAATTTTGAGCAACTTAAAGAAATTGTTTCCAAAAGTGCAGCACAAAATTTAAAGAATGCCACAAAAGGAAATTGTTCCCAAACATGGTAGTTAAGGCTCCAAAATCTTAGGGTCAACTTCTACAATTTTTGGGGAAGAGAATTGCCTAGTATGACTAAGGCAATTCACTCCAAAAAATCCTAGTTTGACTAGGATGTGAGATTTTGGAAAGTGACTATTTTTCTTCCTAGTAAGTTTAGGAATTTAATTCAATTGGAAACTGTACATAATTAGCTTAATTTGATTAAGCTTTCCTAAAATTGTTTTGGAGACAATAATGTACAAGTTTCCTAAATTGAATTAAGATGACCAAAATGAATCTAGTTTCCTAAAATGCTTAGAAAATCAATTAAAATTGTTTAGTTGATTGAGATTTAATTTAATTGATCCTAATTGGATTAGGATGCAATAAGAATTTTAATTATATTAAAAATCTTATTTATTTATAAAAATTGTTTTCATAAATATTAATTAAATTAGAACATGCATCAAACTGTTTGAATTAATATTTTCAAGTTTTGAATTATATTAATTTCAAATGATACATAAGATTGACAATTTGAATTAAGCATAATTTTAAATCCTCATATATTCATAGTGATGAATGAATGTGGATGGTTCTGAACTTAGGCCCAATGTGATTATGGTTGGTTAAATTACTTTCATAGTATTTTAAAATAGGGTCTACGTACCCTACCTTATCTTTTTATCTCTAGGTTTGTACATTTCTTTTCTCATCCTACTCCCTTTGAATTTAATTCAATGGTTTCTCAAATAAACTATGTAAATAGTTTATTAGGGTAGATTAGGACAAGCAAATTTTATAACTCAAAGATGAAGATCCAAATGCGCCATGGAGGACAAGGAGATTACAAGCAATGCTAGAAGACTTTGTATCTAATCACCTAGGATTTGACCAACTAATATCCTTTGATGGCCCAAGGAAATTAGCTTAGATTAAAATCCATAATCATCCAAAGTAGAAAGCATGTGCTAGATTTATTTTATACGATATTATAAATGCTATACATGCCATGTATGCATGAGACCTAAAATTGGAATTTTAAAATCTTTTGTAAAATATTGAGTCACATGTTACGCACAATAAAGTTGCCTTCCACTTTAACAGTAAAAACCGGAGCTCTTCATGTTGGAAGCTTGTTGGGCAAACTCAAGGCCAAACTTTATTTTGAATATGTTTTTTCTATGAAAATTGGGTTTTACTCAAGTAGTTTTATAAAATTTGGATGTTTAGAAACTTGATTATTATAAAACTATAGGCAATGGCTAGGTGAAACATAAATGATATGTTTAGGTAAAAAGTTACCACCTATTTAATCTAAGAGCTGTATAGAGATACAATTGGTCAATAAAGTTACCTATCTAACCCTCCTATCATAGTTTGTTGAGCAAACTCAAAGTTGTGACTAGAATGGATAGGATCTTAGCCCACTAGAAGAATCCTCGTAGATATCTTCCAAGGAGATATGGAGGGTTATCATCGTAAACAAAATAGTGAAAGTAACTTATATAAGATTTACCACTTGTTTTTAATTGGTTATCATGCATTAATGACAGTAGTTGCTTTTATTTTATACTTTTTGATTATTAGATAAATATGAGTAAAATGAAATCACTCCAATGCATATAGATGAAAAGGAAGCCCAATCGACTAAACTTCTTGAAATGGTACGCAAACTTGAGAATGGTTCTCAAGCGAAATCATTTGACTTAAAACTTTGTCAAAAGCCCAAGATTGAGGATAAGGATGATAAAGCATATGATGCTTATCAGACTCACACGAAGCCACGTATATGAGATTGGCTAATATGATTCCAAAGCTTTACACATTCTATTGAATGACTATTCGTAATTCGGAATTAACTTCCATGTGATGGAACTCTCATTGCCAAAATTGTTGAATAAGAGAAAAACCAGGGCAAAGGTCCATATATACTTGGGAAATGTTCTCAAGCATCTTTATGGTAAAGATGGGAAAAGGAAGAATTGAAAATGTTCCCTTGACTTGGTTAAGAAGATGAATGCTTATAGAAGTTTCAACCTTAACCATGTAAATCATTAAGCTTAAATTTTCTACAATTCAATCAAAGTTTTGGTATTAGATACTAAATATCGACTGCACCTTTGTTATGACATGAAGATGCTAAAGAATAGTAGAAAATTGATTAAAGATAAAGTGGTCCTAAACGTCAAAAATAGAGCAAAGGGTTGCTACATTGGTAATTAGGACTTGTCCTTTATCATTACCCTCGGTTTTGATCTAAGCACTAAAGAGGACTATATATTGTCATGTTATAGTTTTAACTAAGAACATAGATTCATTTTCTCACTTGTTATGAACAATTTATAATCTCATTCATTCTTAATCAAAGAACTTGATCATTACTTGAAGATATAATAATTATTTAAAAATATATAAGAAAAAGTATTTATATGTAGCATACATAAATATATGAATGTGTGTGAAATTTTGAATTGACGAAAAAAGACGACACCATTTAATATATTTCTAAATCGTCATTCGAAAACATCCTTTATTATAATTTTTAATTTTTAATTTTTATTCATTAATGAAGATTTAATTTATATTGAATTACATTTTTTAGACTAATAAGTAAGAATAAATATCATCACTAATTAATCAATATAGGTTAGCTTCAACAAAAATAAAAATCCATAAATAAGAATTATGGTAAGAAGGCGTTTTTCAGCTTTAGATAATGGGAGAAACCAAAGTCTGAAAAGTCATACTATTAGAAAATAGAGATGAGATGGTTTCACAAATCAGGACAATTTCATAATTTCTGATAAAAACAAAGCCATTTTCCTAATATTCAAAAACTCAAGAGCCTTCACTGTCATCTAATCGAACATCACCCCCACGTGATTGAATCAAATAACTTCCCTATATCTAACTGAATTGCCTAACCCCCAGCCCACATTTGGGCGCCAAAACTCTCTCCTCTCTCTCCATACTAAGATTTCCTTCTTCTTGCTATTGTTAACCTCATTTCTTTTTTCTTTGATCATCAATGGCTACCGAAGACAGAGACATTCACCAAACACTTGGCCAACTCTATCAGACGCTCTCCAGAATTGACCAAAACCTTGACCAAGTAAGCCAAGATAGTAGTACCGAAGTGCTTAATGGGTTCGCAGAGGCAGCAGCAAAACTCAAGGCAAATCAAGAAGATTTGAGGGATGGTTTTTATGAGTTGCTGACACTATCCTGCCAACCCGACGAAGGTAATAGTCACAACCTTGATCTTTGTCAGTTGCAAGATAAGACTCTTAGAATGATTAAAATCGAAGGAGAAGATGAGTTGGTAGCTTTAGTTGATGGTGTTGAAAGGTTAAAGAAAAGAGGGGATGAATTGAATGAAAGGGTTATTGAGTTGATGATGGATTACAATATAATGCCAAAAAGCAGTGGTGGGATTGAAGAGAGTTATAAAGAGAATAAACCTATGGATCTTGAAAGTCTTGTTTTTACTAAAGAAGATGGACAAGAGAAGAGTCAAGGGCCAAAGAGAAAATTAGAAAGTGGAGACTTTAGCTTCTATGTTGTTGTTACTCATTTGTATGGGTTTCCATGGAATGTAGCAATGGAAATAGAAAGATCTCTAGGGCATAGGACGCTGGTCGAAAGTGAGCGTCTATTTCTTGAAGATGAGGATCATATAGTGCTTGATGAAGATTCAGATTCGGATGACGATGGTAAATTGCAAGAAAAAGACGCAGGGGAACTGAAATGGGTTAGAGTCAAGAAACTGAAAAATATATTTGAGGTGTTGAAGAAGAAAATATACATAAAGGAGGAAATTGATCTGAATGTTTCTCCAAAAGCCTCAGATTCTGGTGATGAATTGGATCCTGTGACTGTGAATCTGAGAATAAGATTTCTGAAAGTTATAAGGAATTGGATTTTCCACATTGAATCTATCTTTGTTGACCTCATATTTGAAATTTACTATATGTTTCCAGGCAATGAAGCAGAAGAGACCATTTTCCGAGACTTGAAGTCCAAGCTGAAAGATATGACGGAAATCTATTTTGGGATGGTACCCATTTCAGTCTACAAGATCATTTACATGTTGCAAAATGTAGAAGGGGCAAACCTAGAGGCACTGATGATAAGGATGACAACAGTACTTGGAAGTGATGAGGAAATATTATATGAAAAGATGAATTTAAATGATAGGATGGATCAAGCTCATAAAATAATCTTGCGTTTGAGGTCAATGCTGGTTACTGCAGATCTGTCCTATACTCGATTCATAAAGGAGGGTGAATCAGCTACGTATGAAAAGCTGCTTTCAGAATCTGAAGAGGAACTCAGAGACATCCAACGGAACATCGATTGGGTCAAGTCAGAACTCAAAATCAAGTAGAGATACAAAGCTGAGAAAGAATGATTCTTTGTGGGTAAAGTCTGAACATTTTGACTAGGGACACTGATATAGAAAGATATAATTGACCTCTCTGCTTTGCTAATATCATTTCCAAATTTTGTTTTTCATGAACTTGTTCATTGTGGTTGAGAATGGAAGCAAACATCTTTGCATAAGTGGGACAAATTAAGAACAAAATTGGTAGGTTTTGGATTTATGCCACATTGGAATGCACTACAGAAATTGTCTAAATTACAATGCTATTACTTCCATTACTTTGTTGGAGATCAATTCAGAAATTAAATCAGTCTAACTATATTGATCAAAATATAGAGAAAGACAAGCTTCACTTCCATCTTTCATCACTTCAACCAAATCCAAATTAACAATTGCATGTATGAATTTGCTACTTGTCTATAAAGGTGGTCAGTTGATGAGAATTTCAAGTTTCTATTTCTCTCCAAGCCTATCAAAATAAAAATTTTATAAATTTTATTTTTGTAATAAAGTTTTTTAATTTATTGACTTGGATTTTTAAATTTAATTTTTCTTTAATCGAACTTATTAAGAAGCCTTATGCATTTGACTTGAAAATTTTTTCTTAAATCTTACCTTTTTGTATTGGTATTAACTTAGAGATTAGTTCCAAAGGCATAAATATAATAACCTGATTACATCTACTACTCCATGTAGTTACTTATTGACAATATTCCAAGTTAGTCATGGCTATTTTATTTCAATTTTGTAGTAAAAAGAGGGGGGAAGTCCCAAAGGAAAAGATATTGATTAACTAACTAAAAGGTAAAATATTTCTAAAAATATAATGATTCATAAAGTTAAGTCTATCAACATAATTCAAAAAGACATATTTCAACAATGTTCAAAAGTAAGTTTCTAATACTATAAAATTAAGAAGTCAAGACAAAAACTTGAATAACTAATTTAAGATAACTAAAAGTTCATAACATTTAAACAATCCTAAAGCAATCCAAACCCACATGCTAGCCTACAAAACATCACTTCCCGAAATTTCTTACATGCCTAACCAATTCACAACTTGTGAAAATGTGAGAGAAGGCGTGAGTCCAACCACTCAGCAAGTAACTAATATCTCTTCAGTTGAATTAAGCATGTTCAAAATATTTAAGCCAAAATATCATAAATCATATAAATATCAAAACAAAATTTAGGTAATCTTATTTAAAATTATATTATTCCAATTTCATTTCCATATCACAAAACAAAACATAATTTCACCAATTTTCATATTTTTAGTGGTCTTCTGTAACATGCTATAACCACATTTAATCCCCGTAGCATAGATCATAATCATAAATCACAATTAACCTCAATGGCATGGCAATTAACTCCAATGGCATGGGTCATAAGTATAATCCACAATTTACCTTAGTGGCATGGGTCATAAATATATCAAAAGCAACTTTGGTTACGCTAAACATACATAATAAAAACTACTATTTTGAAACCAGTGGCGTGATTTGGAGATCGATCTCTAATCATAAAGTACATGTCGACACGACCAACAATTAACCCCTATTAGAAGGATCATAACATAGCCATACTAGGCGACAAAATGAAACATATTTCTAATTACTCAAATTCAAAAAACTATAATATCTACTTTCATCAAAACACATATCGTACACATTAAAGCATATTCGTTTCAAACAAAATATTTTATATTTGTATTCATAAAGATAATTTTCCTAATTTGTTCAACTTTCGATGAAGGAATTGGTGGAGAGAGGTCTTGCGATATTCAATGGACTCATAAGGTTTGTAGTCATGCAGTTTGTCCATCAGGCTAGCAGCTTTGAAGAGATCAACCCTCATTATAGGTAAAGAAATTAATAAAATTTGTTACTCCAATTAGAGACTAGAAATAAACTTAAAGTGGTCGGCCGAGCAATCAAATTTTCAACCATCATTTCATGTTTCATTTGCACAATAAAACGATTGAATCATACAAGTTAAAAGTAAATGATATAACAATTAAACATTTACCCAAATTCAAAAGGATTCCAAATGGCGTACGTTCAAATACAAAATTTAGTCCTTTTGATCATGTTGTAAGGGAAGAGCATGACAGAATACTAAACAATTGATATATATAATTTTCTTAATGTATACCTAATGGCACTACTAGTATTACTTAATTTGGAAGGCCTTGGCCTGACTTTTAACTATAAATAGTCACCAATGCAATGCCTTCGATCTCATTACTCCTTTACTTAACAGTATAATTTTCCAAAAAGGAAAGATGGGTCGGTTGCTTTGGCTATGTCAACTGTTCTGCCTCCTTTTATTTTCCCTGGATTTTCAAGCTAACTTTTCATTCTCTTTGTCTCCTTCACCAACGCCACCACAGTGCTCTGATTTTGAGAGTGCCGCTTTGTTGCAATTTAAAAGCACATTTTCCATCAACAACGCTTCTACCTATCTCTGCAATCAGTTCGGTACGAAATCCTACCCCAAGACAAACTCTTGGAAGGAAGGCACAGATTGTTGCGGATGGGATGGAATTGTCTGTGACAGTGCCTCTGGTCATGTAGTAGGCATTGACCTAAGCTGCAGCTGGCTTTACGGTACCATCACTTCAAATAGCAGCCTCTTCCTCCTTCGGCACCTACAACGGCTCAACCTTGCTTATAATGATTTTAGAGGCTCTAACATTTCACCTGAATTTGGTGGTTTCGCAAGTTTAACCCATCTAAACCTCTCCTCTTCAGGGTTCTCGGGGAAAATCCCATATTCCAGCATTAGCCAACTGTCCACGTTGGTTTCAATTGACCTCACTGTACGTAGCTATGAACTATTGCAAGTTGAAGAACACACTCTCAGAGGACTTGTTCAGAACCTAACAAAGGTAAGAGTACTTGTTCTCGACGGAGTAAACATTTCAGCTGTTGATCCTGGCTCCTTGATGAACCTATCTTCTTCTTTGATATCTCTTAGCCTTAATAGTTGTCGTTTGCGAGGAAGATTCCCACAAAACATTTTTCACCTACCAAACCTCAGAGTGCTTAGCTTATCAGATAATTTGCACCTTTCCGGTTATCTTCCAGAGACCAATTGGAGTGGCCCCCTTGTGTCTTTGACTCTTTGGTCTACATCTTTCTCTGGAAAATTGCCTGATTCAATTGGCAATCAAGACTCCTTACAATACTTGTATCTTAGAGATTCTATCTTTTCTGGATCTCTACCAAGGTCATTGGGCAACTTATCTCAACTTTTTTATTTAGATCTTTCTTCTAATGGTTTTACTGGCCATATCTCATTCTCACTTGCAAAACTTACACAACTTGAATATCTCAGCCTTAGCCGCAATCAACTAGTGGGTTTTATTCCTGACCAGGTGTCTCTGTTTCATAAAATATCCTTTCTAGACTTATCTAACAACTCCCTTAATGGAACCTTGCCCACTTGGTTGTACTCCCATTCTCCTTTACGATACCTATATCTCCACCATAATGATTTCACTGGTCAAATCAAAGAATTCCAACATAAATCAGTGGCGCACATATATTTAGAAAATAATAAACTCCAAGGTCCAATCCCAAATTCGATATTCGAACTTGTGAATCTTAGTATTCTCAGTTTAGCATCCAACAATTTGAGTGGCATTGTGGAGTTAGACATGTTCTCAAAGCTCCAAAACCTTCAAGTACTTGATCTTTCAAGTAACAACCTGTCAGTGAAATCCAACATCGATGTCAATTATACATTACCTAATCTTTCTATGTTGTTTCTGTCATCTTGTAAACTAAGAGACTTCCCCAAATTTGTAATAGCTTTGACCAATTTGTACAGATTAGACCTTTCTAATAATGGTATTCATGGCATGATTCCAAAATGGTTTGGGAATGTAGGGAAAAATTCCTTGTCTTATCTAAACCTTTCAAACAACTTCTTCACATATTTAGAGGAAATCCCTTGGAATCAAATCCAAATTCTTGATCTCCATTCCAACTTGCTTCAAGGAAAGCTTCCGTTGCTTCCTCCCACGACAACTTTCTTTTCAATCTCCAACAATAGCTTGAGCTGAGGGATTTCTTCTGAAATTTGCAATGCAAGTTTCCTCAGCATGCTTGACCTGTCTCGTAACAACCTGGGTGGAACCATTCCACAATGCCTTGGAAACTTCAGCGCAGTGCTTTCTGTTTTGAATCTGCAAATGAATAAGTTTTATGGAATCATTCCCTTTTCATTTTCAAATGACTGTCAGTTGAAGTATATCAACTTCAATGGCAATCAATTCGAAGGAAGATTACCACCATCAATGGCTGGTTGTAGATACATGCAAGTGTTAGATTTGGGTAACAATAAGATAAATGATACATTTCCTCAATGGTTGGAAACTCTTCCGGAGTTGCAAGTTCTTGTCTTACGATCAAATCAATTGCATGGGTTCATGCCGGGTTGCAAATCAGCTCATTGTTTCGCCAAGTTGCAAATTCTAGACCTTTCCAACAATGACTTCACCGGTCCTCTACCAAGCGAGTACATTGCAAATCTGAAGTCTATGAGAAACCAGAGGAGAAATGATGGGTCTTTGCAATACTTGAGAGATATTGGTAGCACTGGTTACACCTACGACTATTCTGTGGGTGTGACGATTAAAGGATTTGATAGAGAACTTGCTAAAATCTTAGCAATATTCACAAGCATTGATCTGTCGAATAACAAGTTCAAAGGAGAAATTTCAATAGATTTTGGGAAGCTTATTTCCATTAGAGGTCTTAACCTTTCTCATAACAACCTCAATGGTCATATACCCCAATCAATAGGAAATTTGACTGTTCTAGAGTGGCTAGATCTCTCCTCTAATAAGCTGGTTGGGAAGATTCCAATGCAAATGGTAGACTTGACATCACTTTCCTTCTTGAATCTTTCCTACAATCAACTCATCGGACCCATACCTCAAGGCAATCAATTCAATACATTTGAAAATGGTTCGTTCGAAGGGAACCTAGGCTTATGTGGATTTCCATTAAACAAAGCTTGCAGTGGCAATGAAAATCAAGAATCACCATCACCATCTAATGACTCAGATTCTGAAAATGGGTTTGGCTGGAAAGTTGTGTTATTGGGGTATGGATGTGGATTTGTATTTGGAGTGGCTGTTGGATATCTTGTGATTGTAACCCGTAAACCAAAATGGCTTCGGACTTTGGTTGATTGGTAAACAGTACCAGAAGGCAAAAAAGCTGAAGAAGAAATCTACAGATATGTTCCAGGAAGAAATTAGGTTATAATCTCCTGATTATACTTATTTCTTGATCGTTGTTTCATAGACATCTTTTTCTTTGTTGCAGTCATTTGTACCTGTGTATAATATTACATTTGGCAATTTTTTGTTCTTGCAACTTACTAAATTATACAAATATGGTAACCTATAATGATATGAAATCCACATCAAAGCATTTAACTCAATGATAGGTGCATATATTAGCTACTAATAATTCAACTGTTTGGATGGTTATCCATCAATTCTTAAAGATTAATTAACATAATAAACAAATCTGAAATGGATTAGCAAATTCATGCCTTTTTTTTTTTTTGGAAATAGGAAATTTCATTCCATATCAAAAGGATATAACAGAGACTGTATCAATTTGCACAACAAAGTATAGAACGTATCCTGCTGTATGGACAGGAGCCTCATTAAAAAAACCTACTCGTGGAATACCCATTGGGATAAATCCATGAGAAGAAAAAAGAGTACCCTTTTACCATACTTCTAAGTTTTTTCCTAATTCATTCTTCCCTGTGCAGCACTTGTTTAGTTACTACAAGTACAAACGAATCCTCTCACCAAAGACATTGATCCAACCCAGAATCTTTTATAGACTGAGCAATAGCATGAGTAACCCATATTGGTATCCCTTTTACTATGACAAAACGAAGAGGATTTGAGTTGAAGTAATAGTGAACAACAATCCTCTACAATGTGCCCCATACCAATATTAAAGGTTCTGCCTTTTATCCAACCTACCACCTGCATACAATCTATTTGAACATCATTCAACGGCAGACCTTCTTGTTTACACATCATCAAAGCTCAATGTAATGCTCTCAACTCTGCTTCCGCAACATTTGTAATTGACTGCATCTTCACTCCATCGGCAAGTACCAAATCTCCATTTGAATTTCGAACCACAAAACCTGCACCTGCAAAAACTTCTCCATTCTGACCAAAGATAGCAGCATCACAATTCAATTTGGTAACCAAAGGTTGCCTCCGTCGAGAATCCTCCACTACAGATGATATGGGTTGCCGATTTTCTGCTAGCTTCACACTTTTATAGTTGATGAAACATTATCCATCCCCAGCTGAAGAGTGTGGATTGGATTTACACTCTCATTCTCAAAGATAACAGACTTGCGTCCCTTCCAAATAGCCCACATGACAAAACATATCTCCTCCATATTAGTTTTATCTAATGTTTGCAGCAACATAAGAATCCAGTCCCTGGGAGAAGAGTACAAGTGAGCATTATCTGGGAAACCCCATTTGAAAGCCAACCACACTGCCTTCGCAAAAAAGCAATCACATAGAACATGGAGGCCTGTTTCCAAAGTGGAATTACACGATGGACAATAAGACTTAATCACAACATTTCATCTTATTAAAGCAGTACATGTTGGAAGACATCCTTGTAATATCCTCCATACGAAAAGCTGGATTTTTTTGGGATGTCAAGACACCAGAATTTCTTCCAATCTTTGAGTGGACACAAAGATGAACTGGCACAATAATCTCCACAATCTAATAATGCATCCCAGCTTTACCGTATACTCACCATCCTTACTATTTGGCCAAACCAACCTGTCTCGTGGATGCCTAAGAGTTAATGGCAGTGTCATTATGAGTGAGCTTTCAAAAGGCGGAAAACAAGCTCTTACCTTTTCAATATCCCAGACCACTTGCCTAGGTAAAACAAACTCGCTAACCTTGGTAGATCTCGGTATCTGTTTATCACATACATTACAGGTTTATGACTAGAAAAAGTTTCTGACAACCCCTATAGATGAAACAGCAAAAAGGATACAAAAACATCAGAAAGAAAAGCAACTGGTTGGGTTACCTAAAAGAAAATGTGAAGTTCAATTGATGGAGCCATGCAGAAGGCTAGTAGCAGCTAGTTATATAAAGAGACCCCTAGATATGTTAGAGATTGAATGTCAAGTATGAATGAAAGATTTATAGTTAAAGTTGCTAAGTTTAGATGTAGGAGATGATTGATTAGCATCATGATCACCTTTAACATTCAAGAATGTAATGCCACAGAAAAAAAAAAAATCAGTAATGCAACAATGAAATTGATGGGGAGGGGTCGATAACAATGGCAAAGACCAATCTGCCAGAACCAAAATGTCAGCTAGACAAGCCAAAAGATTAAATACATGCATAGATGTCATAGTCAACTTCTGCAACTTACACAGACTACAGCTAAACGACTTACAGAAAGTGTGACTCAGTTTTCCATAATGGTATCACTTTAAGAGGGTTAATAAACAAAGATTAGCATCAAACAACACAGCGGTATTGTTCATGGAATTGAACAAATTCCTCACTGTAAGTAACCTTCACCACTTGTCCCTTCTCCAGCCCATAGTATCGAGCAATTGGGTCAGTTTGTAGCATCTGGGGCAGCTGAAAATTTAAGAATTACAGAAAAGAAATTAAGTACACAACATATAGTTTGATCTATCCAGTAACAATAACTTGGTTGTGTAATGAGGTAGTATCAGCAACAGTAAGGTTGAAAAAACATCTCATGGGATGGCAACGGGCAAAGTACTAGTTAAGTCGAAATTAGTGTGTGAAATTTACATCCATCCATTGCTAATAGCTCAAGATAGATCACTAGCAATTTCTGAAAAGATGAAGATATCAGACAAAGAACGTTGCATCTACCATTTTATAAGACCTAGTTGGACTTGCAAATAAGATAATCAATGTTCCACGGTAAGAGCATCAAGAAGAAAACATGTTCCTCCATCTATTCAACTGCAGTCTAAGAAGTTAACAATGATTACGTGCTTATCTTCCAACTGGTACTTCTTCAGCAACTTTTGTTTTTCTTCAGCAGTCAGCACCTCATGCTTTGGCATCAAGAAGTGCTTTGTTATATTAACATACAGGTCAGCAATCTGAAGATAAAGTAAGCCATAACGTCAGGAACCTAAAGTGGGGAACCACTTTTATCCGGAAGCAGAGAAGTGCCTTTTAATTTCTCTTTTCTTTTTCAATAGAAAGAAGGCATGAAAGCATGTATCAGCCACAGAACATTAAAATGAAAAGAGTCATTCATGCCTTAGTTAGCTTAATCCAGAAAATACGATGCACCATTATGATCTAAGACTTCGAGGTAATGCTGCCACATTTGACTTTGTACAGCTGTTTCTGCCCCCCACTCCATTGCATGCACAAGAGGAAAGGTAAAGATAGGCTTATTACACATGTGGGTTATGGAGAAATTAGATTAAACATGCCAAAAGAAAAATTCTCTTTGCTATAACATTCACGATCTCACAAAATTCTCTCCAATGATCCACAAAGGGTCACAAAGTGCTTCAACATTTGCTAACAACCAATAGGATCAAGACATTTAAAAGTTAAAATGGCTTTATTTAAGCAAGGTCACCAATAAAAGACATCATGTTCTAGAACAAGTAAATGCAAACTCAGCATTGATTGCACTAATCAAATCATAAGTGAAAAAGAAAAGGATATAAAATATTAAAAAAAAAAGAAAAACAAATACCCCGCCCTGCTGGCAAACAGTTTGAGTCAATATTACCATGGTTAATAAATACTGTCAAACATTTAGACAATATTTCCAGAACTGATTCAGGTACTGCAGTTAATCTAAAATCTGTGCAACTTAGTGATTTCACTATCGTAATCGAGAATGTCCTGCACATCCATAGGAAAACAGTTCCTGCTAAAAGCTGATTTAGCTTTGTTGTAATCTATTGTGATCAATTACCCCCACTCACTGCCCACTTAAAAATAGTAATGATTAAACATTTTCATTCATCTCTTTATTTTTTGTGCGTGCAACCCATAAGCTAAAAGAGCACAAAGTTACAAGTTACTGTTAACCTAGACATGAACCTACTATAGTAAGAAAAGAGAGCCCAGCAGAAAGATTTTTGAGGGAAAAGTATTACTAGGGCTGTAGTAATTTCTCTTTAAAGTAGAATCCAAAAAAATGGGATTATATTCTTAAACTCACACAGGCAGTGTGCAATGGCTAAATAACTATGCAAGTTTACATGGCAATATTGGCATAACAACAAGAAGTAAATTGGAGAAGTTTACATATGAATATGATCAGATGATAACATCGGGCTGACATATGGTATAAGAGCAATGAATAACTAGCTAACTGCTAGAAAACCTTGACCACCAAAGCATAGTTGCTTAACCAGAGTTTAACTACTATATTTACTACAGTTCAAAATACTTAATGAAAATTTGCAAAATAATGCTTATGTAAGACCTATTTCAAACTAATAATTTAGAGCCAAGTAGATTGCTCAGCCACAGCCTACAGGTATGCCACTCTTCCCTAGGGTATCGTGATGTAATGTTAAGTCACACAGATACATGCACTCACCATAGTAGCAGTCGTCAGTCAACAAATTTTCCATGCAAGCATAAAAAACAGTAACGGCATGCTTAGCAAACATATATATATTAAGCATCAAAATCTACATGTCTGATGTCTCTACCAGGAAAATAGGTAATGATTAAGCATAACAATTTTTCATGCACGTCTTTCATTTAACAATCCAAGAAAAATAGGAAATGATTAAATTTTTACACCATGTCCATAGTTTTCATTCTTCTCCACGTCTTATATGCATATGTGTCCATAAGCAGGCAGATGGACAATTAACACACTATTTATAATGCAGGCATGAACTGCTAGTGTAAGAAAAGACAGGCAAGCAGGAAGACAACTTTTCGGGGAGGTTGCCATAGTAGCACTAATTTTCTCTTGAAGGTAAGAATAGCAAAGATATGACTTCACTTACTTTGAAAACCTCCACTTTAAATGGAAAACTCTTCAGTTCTTTTAGAGCAAAGGAGTTCATTTTGCTCTGCAGGATCAGTATCAGCCCGCTTAAGCTTTCATTGAGAATCTGACCTTTAAGAGCACAAACCGTTGCTTTTCTGATATCATTTGTTCCCATGAAGACAACCAGGATCTGCAAACAACTTAAATATCATGTTACACAACTGCAAGAGGAGCGCAAATAAGATACCATATGGTAGGTTTTGGCAGCATTGAAGAAAAGCCGTCCACAAATACTTCAGAATTAGCACAAGAATGAAGAGCGAACACATGCTGCACACACATATAGACACCCAGATGTTTAACCATTTAAGATGAAGCAATAGAAGCTATCTCTTAAACATGGACATTAAACATAATGACTTCAAAATCAGAATCCTTGATAAATACCGGTTCCGAAGCAGCACCTCTTCTTACCTCAATGGGACCACTAAGAAAATTTCTCTGCTTTTCATTTCTCCCTGTTTCAATAACATCACTTTCTGCATTTCTCTTAGCTCTGAATACTTGCAATCAGATCCATGTATTCGTTACTAAATCCTAGTTTGGAGTGGTTCTAGGAAATAAAACTTCAAGACTTGCAGTCTTGATGGAGGAGAACACCACAATGGGAAAAGAACAGAAAAAAAAAAAAGAGAAAAGGAGAAAGGGAAGAAATCAACAATCATAGTCCATGTGGCTTTATTGAGGGCACTTGATCATTTTGGCCTTCAGAACTGTTTTGCCACTCTAAGCTCACTTATGTGCATCATTCATCAAAACCATCCTAAGATTCCATTTCACACTTGGTGAAGCATAAATCAAATGATCCAACTGTTGTAAGAAAATAATCAGTTTATTTGCAATCACTCGACTAGACTAAAAAGTGAGTACTTTTACAGGATGAAAAAACAAAAGAACTAGAATGTACAACTACACCAAGAAATTGTATATGTTTTCACAATCCAACAGTTGGCTAATTTTAAAGTAGGCTTATAAATAGGCTAACTGCTGTCCAAAACTTCATGAATATTAAGAGTTTCATTGTTAGCTATTAAACATGTATTTGCAGTACTGCACTAATAACCTATTTGATTATAGAACAACTCAGGCCAAATAAAGACATGAATAGACCAAAACTGAGCATGAATGGAACTCCTTCACCATCTCAATCTGCTTGACAATTTCAAATACGGAATAATAAAGCCATACAACAGTGCTGCTCAACCTAATGCAGTTAAAACTTGTTTCAGTTGAGTTTTTCAATTTTCAGAAACCAAACGAATTAGAGCATAGCATTCACATAAACATTTTTCAAAATTTTCCTCCCCTGTTATAAGAAGAACATTGGCATGGACATGCAGTCCTAAAACAAATAGATAACCAACCAGAGGATTAAAATAAAAAATAAAAAAAGATCAGCAGATGTTACCTTTCTCTTTTGGCTAAGATTTCCATTTTTTCCTTTGTAAAGTGAAAAACATCAAGGAAAATACACTATATTTGCTTATTAATGTTTATATTTTCTGCCATGTATATATACTCACCAATACAGTAGAAGTACATTGCAAGTTCACTGGATTTTGAATTCAACACAGGTAAGTAAAATATAATATAATCAAAAGAATATGCAAACAGTTGCCATTTAAGAACTGACATACCAAAAGCAAACTAAAAGGCAAATGCTTTTCTTCTGTACTCTTAACAGGCTACCAAAAAAGGGTAAAAGAAAAACAAAAGAGTGCTAAAAAAGACAAAACTTCTATTTCAAGCAATTTATATCAATAAAGAAGGATCTTGTTTATATGTATTTAGGTACGAATATGTCAGTATAGTACATCAATAAAGCTTTCATTACCCAAAATACAAAAGCAAAAGAGAACCTTTGCCCTTACTTTAATTTCCTCCATTTTCTCACCATCCAAACAATTCATTGCTAAGAAACTGAAACAACATTACAACAGCCATCACCTTGACACATATATACATATACATGCTAACATACATACACATACTCAGATAAATACATATATCATCCATAAATATGCATACATGCATTCTTACATACTTACATACATATCCTAAAGTTACTCAACAGCCATATACGTATGCATTTACATGAGCACACACATACATACATACAGGTATACATGCACATACCGACCAACAGATATGCATACATAGAAATATGTAAATATGCATATGTACATGCATAAAAACATATATATGCAAACAAACAAACTCTTATTTATATGTATATATGAAGAAAAAAAACCTTTTTTCTTAAGAAACAAAAAGAAGTATTTCCTTTCAATCACATTTTCTGTTACTTTGAATTGAAAAAAGGAAAAACTATGACCAAAAACTCCAGCATTTTCCCAGGAAACAAACACTTTATAAAAAAGGTCTCAAAATGCTTACCTTTTTGGAAGGGTTGGAACGCAGGGAAACAGATATATGGAGACGTTCAAGGTCAGGTTGGTCTCCAAAAACGGAACGGAACTCAGTGATTGATCTAGTTAACTCCGAGTCAGCCACATTATAGCCTCGGTCTTTGAGCATTTCCCAAGCAGTCTTGCGTGCCAAGAAAAACCTATGGCTCTCCACACTGCCTTGGTCCACCATGCTTTTGATGCACGGCTGAGGGCCGTCAGCTCCGCCGTCGTTGCCGCCGTGACCGAAAACCTCGCCGCGGTTGGCGAAATTGGTTGCCATGTTTGCGTCTTTTTGGTTGCTGGAGAGTGAGGTAGTGGCAAATGGCGATGGACGTCTGGGTCCTTAAAAGAACGTAGCTTTGCAATCCGTTATTGCAGAAAGAATTTAGAGCGTTGATTTGGGTGAGACAGAGATGAATTTGGACGGTAGAGATTGTTTTGGGTGATAAAGTGCTTTTCTCCTCAGAGTACTGTGGCTCTTTTGTTATGGACACGTGGATGAACGGACACTCCCTACGAATTGCTATTAGAGTTGGGCTCAAGACCATGAAATCTTTGTCCAAGTTTCGGTCTTGGGCCGACTTAGTTATCCTGTCGTGTCGGATTTTTGTTCGCTAACACTGCATCGTCAGGCTGTCAATATCTTCGGAAAGAAGACAATCTCTTTGTTTTTCTTTTCTTCTGCCATTTCTTTCTTTAATAAGAAATAAATCCCAGGAAACAAATTGTGTTTACTATCCAAAGCGGGTATGGAGGTGGAGGAGCAAGAGGGGAGAAGGTCAAGAAAGATGAAAAGAAGCAACAAAAATGAAAAGATTTCTTCTTCTTCTTCTTTTGCTCCTATTAATAGTCTTGATGATGGTTGCCTTATGCATATCTTCAGCTTCTTATCTCCCATTCCAGGTTGGTTTTTTTTTTAAAGAAAACCAATTTCTTTATGAATATTGTTCATTTCATGGATCTGTGTAAAGTTTGGTTCTTTTGCAGCTAAGATTTTTCATTTCGTTTCGGTTATGTATTTTTTTTCATCTGGGTATTTAGAAATTTGTTATTTTTCACTAAATTTATTGGTATTGGTTTTATAGGAAGTTGGCATAAGGTCAATTGTAGTTATTTTAGGTATAATTACTGGGCAATTGGCTTTGTTGTATTTATTTTAATGTTTTACTTGCCATTTGGGTGTTAAGGAATTTCTGTTTTATTTTTTCACTCATTTGTTATTTTTAGCTGCTTGTCAAAAAAAATTGTTATTTTTAGCTTTATAGGAGGTGGACTGAATGTTAATTCTAGTTAGTTTAGGTTTTATTATTGGGCAATTGACTTTGTTGATGTTTGTGTGAGTCTTTTGTTGAAGTAAGAAGTATCCATGATGTACTTAATTGAGATAGTTCTTGTTGTTATTCTTTAAGGAATATGAATTGGGGTTTGCAAATTGATGTCTTTATTGGCCGGATTAATTCAGCACAACAATTTCACCTTGTTTGTCCTTCAAGATTTCGGTTACATTTTTTTTTTTTTTTAAATACCAAATGCCTGAAGTTTGGATTGTCAGATTCAGAATGATGTAAATATTCACAAAACCAACAATTTGGAATCCGAAATTTTCATCCCCTTTCCATGAAATCGGTGCATTTTGTGCAGTATTTGTGTTTATGTACAATTCCATGATGAATCACTCAGTATATTTGACTTACCAATGCCATTCTAAAATTGAACTTAGCTATTTCTCGTGCAATTCATGGAGTAACATATATTTTCTTTTTTTTCTTCTTGCTGCATTTCATACACATTTTCCCTTATGTTTGGGGCTTTCACTCCTTATTAAAAAAGTGGATGCCAAAAATACTTTACCTGGGTAGGACAGAAAGATGATGGCTTTGATGGGGCTTTTATGTGTTGTCTTTGCAAGATTTTTTTCATTCAATGCAAGCCAATTGGTGGGTATGCTCGTATCTTTGGTTCTCTGGTGCTAATGGTGTGATATTTAGTGGTTTCACATGAGGACTTAATTCTACAGAGGTAAAATGTCAGAACAGAAAGCATTCAAGTAAATTGCTTTGTAATTGCAGTCATATTGTATCTTGTTCCTTGTATTTGCATTTTGAGGGCTAATCAGTTTCCAATTTGGTCTTGGAAGTGTCATGTTGTAGTAATTTAAAATCTTGTAGTAGGCATGTTCATTCCTGATGCTTTTATCACATTATAATGTATGATCTCTTTCACATATTGCTATTGAGTTGCAGATCGGTATAACACCGCCCTCGTTTGCCACAGATGGCATTATTTGGCATGTCACCCTCAATTGTGGCTGCGAGTTGACAGATCTGTGAAGGATTTCTCCGAACCCGGTGTTTTCCCTAACATTGAAGAAGCTGTATCTGCAGCCAGGTATGTAGAACTACATTTTGCTACTTGTGGTTCTGGGATCATATGGGTGGATTACTGAAGTCAAATCATTAATTTTTTCCTTTTAGACCTGGCGACACTATTTTAATTGCAGCTGGCGGCAGTCATCTTGTCTCTAATATTCAGATTAGAAAACCACTATGCCTGGTATGTCCTTAGGGTTTTGGGAATGTTGTTTGTGAATGAGTTATTTGCTTGCTACATATTTACCCTTTGAAATTTGAAATATGAATTTATGAGAATAGTTGTCTTCATATGGCCAGCCAGTATATGATCTACCTTTGGAGGGAACTTCCATAAGCTTTGTCTTTGAATGCTATCCCAATATGTGGTGTCACCTATATTTTTGAATGCATTACCATTGTATTTGAGAAATGAGATATGTTAATTTGATTCTCTTGTTTTTGTGTTAGTCCCTCTGTAGTTATTACTTTTTGTTGGTATACTTATAATCTTATTTAATGCATATGATATTATTTTGTAAAATAGGTGTTATTTTATATACAATTAAAGACAAGTTATATGCCAAATATTTTGTTATAAAATATATGAACACCTGAAGGGTCGAACTCAATATAGACATATGTTGCTATCAAAAGATATTGATATGGTAATATATAGGCCTAGAACCCTGTAATTAAATTTTGGTCATTTTGCCTGAGATGAGTTAGAATTACATTTTATCAATGGCAGCTTATTTAATTCTTGGGCTGTGGCAACCTTCAACCCACTGCTACCTACCCTCTTTTAATCCTTGATTTGCACAGAATCATAACCTCTTCTCACTATTTGCCATTAGGGGACTTTTGGTGTGTACTTCTACTGTAGATGTCCCAACATGGATGGCTTTCAGCCTATTACTACCCATATCCAGACTCCATTAAGTTTCATTTGCCCAAAATTTTTCGAGCCATTCCTAATGAGCTCTAGAACATGATTCTCTTAAAGGTCCCTGTCTGTTCCCATCTTGGCACTATGTAATTGTGTCCTGGTAAGGAGGTCAAGGCCATGTATGGAGAAAGAAGATTAAACTTTTATTGATTATTGCAGCAAAAGTTTCTTTTTTTTTTTTTCCTCCACTTCTATCTCAACTTGCTTTGTTCAGATTGGTGGAGGTGAGCTTCCTGATGAGACAACTCTCCTCTGTTTGCGAGGTTCAGACAGGTTTGGAAAATTTCTACTATGTTTTGCCTCATACTTTTTATGGTGATTATTTTAGAGGTTTCTCTATGTTTCTCTCTAGAAATGCTGTGAGGAGCCACCTCCATATTGTTGGATTTCAGCAGCCACATGATTAAAGGACCATAGTTGTTCCTAAGTAGTGCACATACAGTGGTTTTTTTCACATGAGACACCTTGTTTATTTTACTAAATTCGAACATGGTCAGATGATTCCTCTGCTCATAAAGATTCTTCGTTTTCTTTTCTTTATTTTTCTTAATGAAAATGTTCTAAGGTGGAATGAGTCCAAGATCATTCTGTCACTAATCTTTTTTACTTGGTTGATGTTCTTGATGGTATTTTTACCTATAAAACCATATTTTATGAATAGGGATATGCCTATGATTGGCTTGAAACTCTTTTATCGAGATTTATGATAAAACCAAAAGAATAGATTGCATGTCAAGCTGCTATGAAAGAATATTAGTATCCAACAGTTGGAGGTGGCCCCCATTGGATCGCCACTACCTTCTTTTTTTTTTTAACCAAAAGAAACAACGGTTGGTATGCTCTGTTCATTTTTGTGGAGCAGTGCATTGGAGTTTCTTTCCACCTGCAAGCTGACAAACTTAACAGTAAAGGCGGAGCTAGGATGCTGCTTGCTTCATAGGAGCGGAAGGCTAATTATAGATGAATGCATACTTCAGTGTGAATCAAACCCATTGGACTATCTATCATGCCCTATTGTGAGTACAGCTGGTAGCGAGGTGTTCCCTTCTAATTTGAAGAGCCATCGTGGTGATAGCGTTTCTGTTTCTCACACTCGGATTGAAGGAGGCGCGAAGGCTGTTTTGACCAGTGGAGACCTAGCACTGCAGCGAGTTCGGGTCATTTATGCTCGAACTTCTCTCTATTTCTGGTTTGATGTTGATGGTAAATAATAAGATTTTATCATCATCCTTTGTCAAGTCTCTCACATTTTTCCAATTAGGGCTTCAATTTAGCCCTGAATGTTGGTTCTTGTTCAATATCTGTAGAATTAAATCTAATGTAAGTTGATGGTCATTCTGCAACATGCTGTTGCCAAGGTCATTCTATGTTACTTGTTTTAATATGTATGGTCCATTGAGTCCTCCAGCTAAGTAAACTTATGTAGCATTCAAACATTATATATTTGGAATGGAACATTTATGGCATCCCCATGAAGAGGTTCCAGCTGCCTTATTAGTTTTTTTGTATGAGATTTTTCTTTCTTAAGCTAGTTTACCACATATTGGAGGAAAAGGTGTATTTTTCTTGCTAATGCTGGTTGATTCAAAACTTGTGGATAAAATGTGTTCAGTTAGCAATTTGCTGTCATGAGGATAAGATTTGAAGGAATTTCTATCTCGGAGCACAGTACTCTTTTCCCACTCATCCGAAAAGCTGCAAGATCATGGGTTATGGAGATTATTTGATATTGGGGTTGATTCTGGCCATTCCTTACCTGTTACAAGTGGGGCCCTTTTGCATGTGGAGTTCAACACTGAAGGGCACTTGAATTATAACTCTTAAATCATAAAAAATTGACTGTTTCTTCTCAAACTTTGTCACAGTCGATTCTACAACCATAACCGTGTTTAGCACTTTCTTCCTGGAGCCCCTTCCAGCAATAATGATGTTAAACACAATTCCATTATCTCTACTTGAATTCAATGTCTCCAACTAGAATGCCACTAAGCTTTCCTAAAATATCCAAAAGTTTAGCACTGGACAAATTCGACCAAGCTCTCTAACAACTCTTCGGGATCAGACCATCTTTGAAGCTAAGCAGAAGAATTTACTGTTCGCTGCTAATGGGTTTGTAACATGTTATATACATGATACATACTTCATTAATTCCCTGATGCTGGTCTCATGTTGAAATGCAGCAAAGCAGTCTTGACAATAGGCAAATGTAAGCAGGATAACAATCTGTTGTCAGCACACTGCTGTGAAACAAGAAGGGATTTAGCAACTGCAAACCCAGAAAAGCTAGGAACAAGAAAAGTAGAGTTGGATAGCATTTCTAACGCCCGGAAAGCTAAATACATGATATCTTTTTCTCTTTCGGTAAAATAAATGTGAAATAAATAAGGTTTGAAGCAGAACCATGCCTTACATTCCTGCATCATATCATGGATTTGGCACTAGTACTCCATAATGTTGAAAAAGCTATCATTCATCTAGTAAGTTTACAGACAAATATGGTGACAAACAACACCAAAAACTCAATGCATTTTGAAGAACATAAGGCACAGAAATCTGGACCTTCCAAGTTCCATCATGTCTCTAAGCTTACTTGTCAGCATAGTCAAAAGGACAAACAAGGTTTGGTGGAAGGCAATCAAATGTTGAACAACAGCAAGGAAGAAACCTGTGACACATATAAAATACATGCAATCTGAGAACAGAGAACTCTTCAAATCCAGCAACTAAGATGGAACACAACTCATTCAATAAGCCTTTTAAGGATTGGAGGGATCTTTGGAGTATTAATTGTCATGTAGACCAAATATGAGTTAACAAGTGGAGACAAGCAAGAACTATAAGAAATTCAAAAGTTCATAATATCTGGAATCATAGATAAAATGCATTAGTAAGGATTAACACCATCTAAATACAGTTCAACTCAAGCATTGCAGTGACCAAGATTACCATTTTTAGTCATTGACCTTATGAATGTGGCATTGTAGCTCTCACCAAATGATGTGGAACAACCTTTGCATCATCATCAATGAATCTTTTACGCTTCAAGCTCATCCTTAAAAGCTTACCCTCATTAAATTCTAAGATTCAAAGGACAGAGGTAATGTGGTAATGGCATGCCACATATACTGGTTGAGATCGACAAAGAAGACCTGCAAAAATTTGTGGGAGACTACGCTTGCTAATAAAGAGATCGGCAAACACATATATACTTGTCAACACAAGAAAAATAGATTTATAGCCATGTTAGTATGTAAAAAATAAATTTGTAGGAAAGAGAGAGAAAAACACAAAACAGAAGGAAAAAATATTGAGCAATATTTCTCATAAAAGTTTAAGAACATGAGCACTTAATATTGTAGTAGAACTTTGAATTCGTTGGAGCAAAAGCACCAGTTCAGTGTAACTAGCACTTATCAAAACCAGAAGGGAGACATAAAAGAAGATCCAGAATTCATGTAGCAACAAAATCAAGTTCAAGATTTTCAACATTTTTATGCATTCTAAGTTTACAACAGCTATAGATCATGGATCTCAACCACAGTTCCCCCAACAAATCTCACTCAAGCAACTTTAGTTTAAGACATATATAGTGTTAAACTGCTACTTTAAAACAAACCTAGAATTGATTAAAATATCTTTCAATGTCGTCATAAAAGTACCCATTAGCAGCAGAATTCAATCAATTACATCCACCAACTGGCATAATATGCTCAAATTTGCTTTCTCTGGCAGTTGTGGTCATTGCACAAAGGTTGAAGTGCAATTAATCACTTGATCAAGATATAAAGAGAGCCTTATTACTCTTGCTCTACTTAAAGCATAAGAGACAGATGACCATTTGATTCACACCACCTGCAAGCAAAATTGACAAGAAAATTAGTTAACATCATCTTAGAGAGAAAGAGAGACAGACAGAGGAAAATTTAATCTTTCTTCTTTTCTTTATTGTTTTTTTGCTTGGGGGAAGGAGGTTTGGAGTTTGTGGGTGGGGAAGGGAGTCATGTTTTGCTAAGCACTCAGCTTCGAGTGAGAGTTGTTGGCCAATAAATAAACAGCCTCAAGTGAGAGAAGTATCACAAAATGAAATGGCTTAGAGATATTACCTTTCAAAAAAATGTATATTGCACATAGGGGAACCAAAGCACTAGGATGACTGCAAAGAATCTGCAGGTGATAACAAACTTGATACAGGCACCTTTTGAAGTACAAGCAACTATTGGAAAAAAATAAAACCTAAAAATCATCAGCCAAAGTGCATGAGCCATAGCTCCTATAGATCTGTATGAACTGCCCAGAGTTCCCTTGACCCCTCTCTACAGATGCAATAAATTTAAGGAACCTTACCATATAACCAGCAAAACTTAACAGTAAACTGAAACACAACATCAGTCACACTCTCAATAACCATAATCTGAGCATCACTTCCAGTATCATCAGGGTTGAAAAATCACATCCTCTGAATATGGAAGCTAGGTAATTTTCTGTTCTCTGTCCAATGTCATTTTTCATAATTCTTTTCACAGTGAATCCCAAAATTTTCTACATGCCATCTGAGGATCCTAGCTAGGAATAGGGAAACTATACAAAACATAACCATGATGGCAGAAATTAATTTTTTGAACAAAAGAATGTTGCTTTGTGCACCCCAACAATGTTTTGCAAGACGGATGGTATCCGCCAATTGAATCAAAATCCTTATGGTTGACTATCGTACAGAACTTTTCAAAAAGTAAACTATCCTCATAAGTGTATTCCACAAAGTACTCCAATATCCTAAATAATGAGTTTGCCCAGTATTCTTCAAGGTAGTGCCAGCTAGCATTTAATAACAGAAAAAAAGAAAAAACACTAACACACTTCCAAAACAAGGAGTTACCTTTCAGGAAAACTCACAAATATAACGAATTAACAACATCGCACATCTGGGGTAAAAGGGGGGGGGGGGGGGGGGGGGGTAACATGTGTCAACAAAAGAATCACGGTACATCCCCAAATTGAATGGTTATGGATGTCCATGGCCCTCAAGAATTTCAGATGATTGATAAATAATTCAGTACATCTCCAAGAAAGAACATGGAAAGATATCCTATAAAATATATGAAGAGTACTCCTATCTAATACAATGATCACAACAGAAAAATAGAAACAAAAAACCTAAGATGGGACGTCTTTAAGCCAAATTCATTCACCCAATCACCAGTGCCTCCCCTGAGAACCACCTCCCTTGTTCTTCCCAAAGAAGGCATTCTTGGGTTTTGGTAGCTCATGAATGTCCATCACTTGTATCGTTCTTTGCTTTTTGGCTTCAAAAAGCACACAAAACCACAGGCAATCACATTTAGTATGAACCCAAAGTGAGGGATTCAAGATCAAACCAAATGTAGAAGAAGAGAAGAAAGCAAACCATTTTCAGCTTCTTTGTAATTTGCTTGAAGCCTTTTTCTTGCAGAAGCCAGCCTTTCAGAGTCA
Source organism: Theobroma umbraticum (assembly GCF_002168275.2). NCBI lineage: Eukaryota > Viridiplantae > Streptophyta > Magnoliopsida > Malvales > Malvaceae > Theobroma > Theobroma umbraticum. Next base: position 3,772,390 of record NW_018397270.1, on the reverse strand, counting down.
AAATTGCTTTCCTTTTGTTCTCTCTGTCTCTACAAAATCCCCATAAAGGCAATTTAACAAATAGAAGTAACAAAGCTTATACCAAAAAAACGCAGCCAAGTTGAATTCTTTGGACCAGGTTAAAATGGTTAATTTAAGTTGAATTGCCCTTTCTTGTCCTTTTCACTAAGACCAACGGTGTGGGCAGGGGAACTACAACTTCTCATTCCTTACAAATCATAAGCCTCGACATTATAGACATTTGTCAAAACGGCAGTTTTGCAGCAAAAAATCTTTTCAAAAACATGTGCTTCTAAATTTGGTATCAGACCTCCATGTCCATCAGCAAAATAATAAAAAAACAAGAGGCTCTAATTTGGTATGTATTAATACCTGTACATTTTGTGGAGGAGTTGAGTGAGTAGGTCTAGGTGGAGGATCTTTTCGAGGAGGAGGGATTGGCTTTGGCTTCCTTTCAGGTTCTGAATTATTCTTTTCTAAACCAAAACTCCCATCTGTCAATTGTCATCCAAAAAAGCAACAAAAAAGAAGGCTGATTAATTAAATGCACAAAGGAAAGAAACAAAGATCAAATCCAACTTTGCATCAGATTCTGTACTCACTGTGCGGATTTGGAGAGTACGCAAAATCAGGAACCTATAAGAGAACAGAATCTTAGAAAGTTAAATAAGGACAGAATTTTCAACCAACTTTAACAGGAAAGAAAAAATATGAAAAAATAAATTTCGTTCACCTGTTGACGACCATTTTGAGGAAGCTTTTGCTGTGGTGAATCTCCATCTGCTGGCAGAGAGTATTCTTTGTCATTTATCGTTAATGACATGTCAATCTTCATTTCACCTTTGAAATATTTTCTCACAAAAGGAACAACAGAAAATTCTTCATGTTACAGTTTAATAATTTACCCATAAGTGCAGCAGATTCAAGTTCTCCAGGTTGATTCACCCTTACCCATTCATCTACAATCTCTTTCCATTTCCTGGAGAAACAAAGAACCAAGTCATATAAAAGACTTTCCTTGAACTGCTCTGTCAAACCAAAAAACCATAACAAAACATTTAAACATATATGTAAATTTCCATAAGTTCATTAAAACCTGACAAGTTGCTTCACTAATCTCCTAACGTCGTTTGATGAATGCTTCCTCAATTTGTTCACATGTCTCCCGATATCAGTCTCCTGATGATAGAAATCATAACATGGCAATGGTCATGAATCAAACAAAAACAAACTGAAAAACAAGAAAACAAACAAAACCGCTCCACCTGATTATTACCTTGAGGGCTTGGAATGTTATATCCATATCTGCCAAGCTTTGAAGCAAATCAACCAACGAATCCTCAGGCTGTAAAAACAATAAAAAGAAACACAAATTCAAAACAAAATCCAAAAATATCAAACCAACAATACAATCACAAAAAGATTCAAAGACCTGATCAGGTTCTTCAAGACGCTCCTTAATCTCAAGAACCCTTTTTTGTTCATCATCAAACAAGCCTCCATAGGGGTCCAAATCATCATCTCCATTATCCGATTGAGGTGTAAAAGGTGACTCTCTCCCTCCTTCTCCTCCTTTACCTTCATTGGGACTGCCTTCTTTGTTCACTTGATATCCATTTGATCCCTCACCAAAATCACAGCTTTTACATCCAGTGACCATAGAACTAGCATAAAGCCTCTCCACAATCCCATCCCTCCTTTGCTTCAACTCTTGACCATAATCCAGGGAAGCTACCAGGATTGCTGTATCAATAAAAGTCCACACATCAACACCAGCTGTCTCAAGAACTGATCTGAAATCATCCAAATCCATTACAATTCAACAAAACGCTGATTATTTTATTGCAATTTCCCAAGGCCTGCTTCCAGGGGGGTCAAATCAAGATTGCAACTTCAACATAATCAGATCTGATTGAAAACAAAAAGACCCAAGGCTTGAATTTTGCAAAATCTTTCAACTGACAATACAAAAAACAATACTTTGAAGTCAAAGCTGATATGGGTTTTTGGTTTTCCTTTCGTTGGTTTTCTGAAGAAAGTTTGATGGTTTTGAGTTTGTTAATGGAATTGGATTTTTGGGGTGGAATATACCAAAATGGAGCTCAATTTTCTGGGATTTTTTAATATTATATATTTTTCCCTTTCAGAAAACTGTTTGGCTTTTGGTTGTGGGTTGAGCAAAGGCTCTGTTGGTGGTCTCTTTCTCTCAAAGACTTCCTTTTCTCTTCAGGTTTTGTTTGGCTTGTTGTGATTTGGGAGATGAACAGAGCGAGAAAGAGATTTTTTTTCAAATGAAATGACGATGGTTTTCTTTATTTGGCGGAAAATGTCATATTAGTGTAATTCTTTTGCTACAATCACAAAGTCGTATTTCAATCAAAGTAATCACACATTTGAATGATTACTAAACTTTATTCATCTCAAGTATAATTCATTGCTTCCAAAAAGAATTAGGTCATCTTGATGATTGTTTTAAGTAACCTTTATTTAATATATTTATATAAACATATTAAAAATATATAAGTAACATTACTATAAATGTAGATTGTACTCGATGATCGGATCATTATTACGTTAAGTTTGATTTAATATAAGTTTTTTATATAAATTATGTAGCTTTTCAAAAAATTATATATATATATAAATTATGTAAAACTATGTTTAAAGTATTAATGTAACATAACTAACAATTTGGAAGATTGGACTTTCTTTTTATATTTTAGATTTTATTGCTCACATTTATTAAGTTTCGGTTTAAGAAAATTTTGAATAGAGATAAAGACTGAAATGATTGATTTGATCTCTACTAGAGTTGAACAAAAATTGGTGAAAATTTCATAATTTTGATCAATCTTAATAAAATTCGTTAACAAATTTCATTCGATGTAAAACTTGATTTCCTTTTAAGTTTAGTGACCTAATCGGTTTAGGTATCATTTGACATTTATATTTGGCTAATTTTTAATAGTCAAGTAATGTTGAATACATCGCAATTTGGATTAAAACTCTTTTTGAAATTAATTTTTAAATCAAATTACAAAAATCATCTTTATAGTTTACAACTTATGATTTATAGAAAAAATTATTGAATACTTATTATTATTTTGAAATATGACAAAATTATAAATTAATTAATTGTCTATCTTGAAGTAATTTATTTTTTTTTAAAGAAAATCTAAAAATGTTATTTTTATATAAATTTTTAAACTTAAATTTCACAATAATTTATTTTTTATTTATCTTAATACTAAATTACTTACATATCATTGAAAATAACTTATTCTTTATTTTTCAATATTACTTTTCATAACATCTTTTCATAATAACATCAAATATTCAAAAAGAAAAACTTAAATCATAAATTTTCACATTTTCTCAACCCTAAGTTTTTTTGATCACAATTGTAATGCCAAACGAAACCTTAATCCAACCATTAACCTAGTTTAACTTTTAATGATCATTAATAACAAGTAACTCCAATTATGATTTTTTTTTACTTAAACTGTTCCTTAAATATTTAAAATTTTACAGATAATTTTAATTTCGAAAAATGAGTAATTATATATATACCCCAGTATTTAAAATAAGATTACTGACATTACCTTATATGGCATTAGTTTGGTTGAGTACAGTGAGATGATATTTTTGAAGAGATTGGGAGACAGAATCGTGAATGGAGGGAAGATTTTGGTCCCGCATCCACCAAGGATTTTGCGCGTGATGATGTAATTCTGTAAATAATGCCCCCCATTTTTCGCCCTTAAAAATAAATAATTAAATAAAAAATAAAATAAAAAAATAAAAGAATGAGATCAGATTCTATGAGCTAAGTGCTTTAGATTGGGTTGCTCTCGTTAAATGCCAATTTCATTCATTCATTTTGTTCAAAAGAATAACTACGTGTCTCCACTAAATAAATATAAATATATATTTATCATAGAAAATTTTATAATTTATTCAATTTGTTTTAATTTTACGAAAATAGTTCTTAGGGTTTTGCATGAGAGTAGTTAAAAAGTAATTATAAAAATCATCATACTATATATATATCAAATTTTATAAGATAAGAAAAAATTTATCTTTTATTGTGTAATTTAATATTATATGAAATAAATAATAAATTAATAAAATAATATTTTAATTATTATTAATTAATAACTATGAATACCTAATAATTTAAATAGATTTATAGTTTATTACTTCCATGCCATATTATTTGGAAATAATTGGTATTGTACAATTATTTAATAAAACAACACTACTCTCATTTGTGTCATTTTCGACTCCAATTTTTACACGTGCATCATGCTTATTTATTTAGAGTTGAAAAAGTTGGCTCAAACATGTTATTAGTTCAAACGATTTAAGGGCCCTTTTGGTTTTCATGAAAAAAGTTTTTAATTTTTCTTATAAATTAAAAATTTTAATAAAAAAACAAATATATATATATCTTTAGAGTAAATAGATTTAATAATTTCATTTGCTCGAGTATATACGTATGAATTTACCCATATCGAAAATGATATAAATTCAAATACAATACGAATATAATGCATGTAAAATTATAGTACAATTTTGATATAAAAACTTATAATAATTTGTATAATAAATTATTTATATGGTCATATTACTTATAAATACTCTTTTCGTTTAAAATTTTAAAGAAGTTTTTAATTTTAGTATATTTAATATATTTTATAAAATTGATATTCCATTTTTTTTAATGTCACAAAGTGAATAATTTTAAAACATAAAAAAATAATAAAAATGGGATACAAGAAGTATTAAATAAATAAAGTATACAACCCAATTAAAACAAGAATCAAGCTTACTTTGGTGAGTTGTCTAGACCTTGCTTGTCTCTAATTGCCACCTATTACTCTTCAATCATGTTTGTTAAGTGCACTAACTAACTGTTTAACATAATTAAAAATATTTTTTCTTTATTTAAAATTTTTATTGACTTAACATTTATATATTATTTTCAATTTTAACTCGGTTTGGTTGACATTTTTGTCATTATCGAAAATACGCATTTGGATACAAAAATTAATAAAGTTTTAGAAAAATTATTTACAAAATATTTAATTTATTTTATAAGAAAGCACATGATTCTTGTTTTTTTTTTGGATTGATGTTGTATTTTTCTTTAATTACTTATCTATTTTAAATCAAAGCATTGTTTTTATTCATAACAATTCTTCAAAAAATACAAAAAAAAAATTGTAAAAACCAAACAGCAAAAATATCAACCAAAGGTACCTTAAATTCTTGCTAAAAATGAAGCATAAAATAAGTTCAAATCTATTTTCTTAAAGCATAATATTTTTTAAAAAAATCTAAACTATATATCATATTAGTATTATGTGCTATAAATTGACTCAAAATAAAAACAAAAAAAAAAAGAAAACTTCAAAAACTGTACCAAACAAATACAAATGTTTTTCATGTGTGAATCTGGTGGAAGAAAAGTCCTTGGTACCTTTAGTTTAGGTTGCAAAGCAAAGCACATGGCGATTAGAACATACACGTCTCTCAATAGCTTTCAATGCTTGAAATTGACGTCTTCAAAGGTATCTCAATGGGAGGATTACTACTCTCATTTATAATAATAATTATTATTATTATTTTATGAAGGAGTTGGTAGGGAAAGTAAGCAATTGATTTGCTTAGATAAATATTATCATTAAAACAAAAAAGATACAACAATTTATTTAAATGAAAAAAAAACTCATGCGAAATGCTAATTAATTCTGAGTAAATGAGGTTGGATTTTGATTATAAATGGAATAATATTTGTACCCTCGAAGTTGATAAAAATTATTTCTCCTATCATTATATCCGGCTATTCAATCTTGATATCTTATTTAAAGTTCAATCACCGAATACGTGACAGTTATTTTATTGAAATTAAATTTTTTATGAATAATCGTGATTAAAATTATTACAGAAGCAAAGATGGATTAGAAAGAAATAAAATTATTTCAAAAAGGTTGGATTGAGATTAAAAGTTAGAAATTATCTTTCCGTAATAAGAAACTAAAGAAACCCCAAAAAAGAAATGAGAATAATGCTTTCCAAAAATACTTTGAAAAGTTAGAAAGCACAAAATAATCAAATGATACTTTGAGCCTTTAAGACTTTCTTACTAACCCAATGCCACATTCAATTTGACTGCCCAATTGATCAAAATTAGGCTTAATGTTATCTTATAATAATGCATACGTGACCCCACAATCTTGGTTTTGGAATTAAATTAGTGGGATTAAGCTTAATTGTGGATTGCTCATCAATAAAACGCAAATCTCAATGTGTAAACCTAATTAATTATAAGGTTAGTGACTTCTAATCAATGTCGTTATCACAAACGCGATTTATATTCCAATTAGGGTAGAGTAGATCAGATAATTTTGAACACAATTGGTTAACAAGATACAAATTAAGTCTTATGACATGAAAACGTTTGTGATTTTATGCAGGTTGACTCACTTAGTTCATGTATAAATACATTTAATTCATTAGATATGTGGTTATCAAAATTTAGATAATTAGATTCATATTTCGTCGGGGTATAGTAGATCGGATAATTCTGAGCACAATTCGTTTACAAGATACGGATTTAAGTGAATTTTATGACATGACATGAAAATATTCATGTTTTATGCAAGTTGGCGCACTTAATTCATGTATGATATATTTATATACATTTAATTAATTGCATTAATATTATTAATCTACATTAGTCAAGATACCTCTAATTGTGGCCAACTTCATTTTTCCTAGACAGACAAAAAAAAAAAAAAGGGCTTGTTTGGAATTCTATAAACCTTTCAATGCAAGTACAACTCGAAATCCACATCCACTTCAGATGGGTCCAAACTTGGCTTACAAAGCTCAAAAGAAAAACATATATAAAGGTCTACAGATTCAACTTAGAATCAATGTACTACTGTTAAGGATAAACTTCAATGTAAGATGTGTCACACTATTTAGAATATTTTATGATCTAGTCAAGGCGACAACATGATCATTTGGTAATCAAAATCATCACAAAATGTAGGGTTCAAATAAGATAACTTCAATACAAGTTGCACTCATCTAAATCTTTTTGTTGGTGAAATGTCACACCATCCTAGCTTTCTCCTCATCATCCTGTTCTTCATAAAAGAAAAAAGGTCTACTTCATTCACTCACAGTCCCTGCAGCTATATATCGATGTTATTCGGAATTTCTGTGATTTTCCAAGTAAATTCAATACAGAAATATATCCCCACTATCAAGTTTCAAGCCAAATGTCATACAACAGTAGACCATGAATGATTTTTGATACATGATACAATGGGAGACAAAAATTACCTTCACTTGATTTCGCTGTTTCTGCCACTACATTTCTACTTCCTAGCCCTATAATTCTTCATAATCACAATAATGGCTTTCTTTCGTTTCTCTCAAGTTTGCAGAAGTTGATTCCACAAAGTCATAACGATGGTTTCAGCAGTAATGATGCTCGGTGCAGTTTGATAATCTCTGACTTTAACTTCATATCTCCACGTTCAGGCATCACAAATAATCTGAAAGTTGAGCTGCAGAAACATTTGATCAAGTTCTATACGGACCAAGTTTGAAGCTAAGCTAGCTGTTAAATGATTTTTTAATATTCCAAAACTCAACTACATGCTTTATTAACGTATTAGCATGGAGTAATTATCGCACACCATGACTCACAATTGCCTCCCAGCTCACAACCTCTCCATAGGCTGGAAAAGCACTTACCAGTATATCTGAGTACTATAAACTTAATTCCCTGAAGTAGGTCTTCGTTGCACTACTAGATCATCAGCAGAGTAATAATCTGCAATGAGCCGGTACATGTATGATGGATTATGCCCTCCACTGTGAGACACAAAGCAATCAGTGACAGCACGAGCAGAGAAAAATAGATAAGTGTGAAAAGCAGAACCCTCAAGTGGTGGAAGAACAGAAGAGCCAAATGCATGCAATCTTTATTCTCTTTTGGCCAAGATCAATGCGAAACAGAAATATCTGAAATGGGACTCTGCATTGCATCCCACATCATTTTGACTGGGCACTATTGCTCCATAATGTGGAAAAGTTACATCTTATAGTAATTGATGTGGAAACTCGAAATGAAATTGTAGTATGAAAGTAAACATAAAACAAATTGAATAAGAACAGAAAGGATAGAACTTTTGATTCTTTTAAGCTCTATAAAGTCCAGTTTAACTTACGTGTCAGTAACAAAGAGACTAACAAGCTTTGGTGGCACATAATCAAATGTTGGATTGACGACATGAAGAAGAGGGGCACCATTGCCGCTTCCAAAGTCCATGCAATCTGAGAATTCTCCAAAATCCAGCAACTCAGATGGGGACCGCAACTCATTCAGTAACACTTCAGGATTGTGTGGATACAAGGGGCATAACTGTCATGTAGACCACCAACGAGTCACCAAGAGAAGCAGAAGCTGAAGTAAAATTCAGAAATACAGGGACGGCAGAAACCAGACTGTAATATTTGCATTAGCCAGCATTGACACCATCTGGGTGCGTGTCAATTATTTGGCCATTTCTCTGACCATCTTCAAGTCAGCTTAGTAGATCCTTTTTTTTTCTTTGTGATTTCTTTAGAAGGAGGCCCTCAAGAATCAATTAGCAATGATTCTCTGCAACTACACCCCAATAGTTTGCTCTTCAAGCTCATATTTAAAGTTAAAAGTTTACCCTCATTATATGTCTAGATTTAAAGTAGGGATGTAATAATACCCCATGAGAAGCTTAAGAGCAGATACGTGATCCTGGCTTGCTAATGAATTGTCTGACATGCAAATCAACACGTCAGATGCAGCACATTAGATTTATTGCCTTGCTAATATGCAAGAAAACAAGCACCAGCTTCAAATCACTCTGGCCAGCACCTGGGTGGCTTACAAGAGGTAATTAATAGCTGGGAAAAAAAAAAAAAGAAACCCTTCTTATAAGAAGTATAGGACTCTACACTTTCATTTTTCTAAACTGCTTCAAAGGAGACATAAGCACAAGATATGACCTACTAAAAAAAGAAAAAAATATTTTTTAATAAATTTTTTGTTTTTCACTTTTGAAAAAAAATTAGTTTTTCTTTTTTTTAAAAAAAATTATGACATGTGGCAGCCACGTGGTGCCATTTGAATCCACTTGTTCAAGTTGACATGATCCCATCAAGTAACATGGCACTTTCCTACACATTTTGATTGGTTAGAAGCCACATCAATAGATTCCGTTAAGGGTGTTATGGATTGGGGTAGACCGATACATGAAATTAAAGTTTAGTACCACATTGAAAATCTTTTAGTAAAATTACCACATTAGACATTTTCCTAAAGAATAGGGGCTAAATAGGACATTATCCCTTTATAAAAACAAAAGTACTATGGCTCAGACTTCAATTTCAGTGTCTAATGTGGGGTATATTCTTTTGAAATGTTCACCTCCGTATGCTTTTATTCCACTCCTCACCTCCCTTTACTAGGTACTTAATACTTCTACATCACACTTGGTGCTCAACCCCATCTTTTGCACCATCAAGCACTTTTGTACACATTTATCCTATGTACTATCTTGCCACATCAACTTAAATCCTATGCACCAATAGCTCCTCTTAGAGCCCTCACGACTTCTATCCCATTATTCATGTTCATGATACCTCAAGCTAACAAATTGAATTCATCTAAATCAGAAAAGAAAAAAAAGAACCACACAAAAACACAAACTCACACCATCATGGAGGCATAACTAAATGATTTAAAATGTTTTGAAATGGAAAAAAAAAGAAGGTGTTTTCACTTATTATTCCACTAAAACTTCTAGAAATTTTGCTGGTCAAGCTGTTATTGTGCCAAAATACCTTGTGACTGCCAGCGAGTACAACAAATGGGACAGCATGCTTTTGAGCAGCAAGTGCAACCATGTTCAACCCAACAGGTGCTATGACTCCACCATTAGCCATGACAGCATGAGCTCCAACAATAACCTTCATATTTCAAATCTCAGATGACAGCAAGAAACTCATTACCATGTAGGAAAACATTAACACATCACATACCATGTTTACTCGAGAAATCATGGCAAAAACTGCAGAGTCAGTAATCAGTGTGGTCTGTAAACCTCTTGAGACCAACTCTTTTGCAAGAAGATGCCCTTGATACCTAAGTTAACACCAGGTAATGTAAAACGAAAACTGTTACAGGGTGAACATCAAAATTGCAGCAGCTTAAATGACACGTCTTTGCTTGTAAAACATGTTAGCCACATGAACGAACCTTGGAGCACCCTCCGCAACAAATACCCGAAATGATCTTTTCTTCTCTTTTGCAGCACAAAGAAATTCCAGCACGGTTCTTGAACTGCCTAAGGTTAATATTACCTCACTGACAATATGTTTTAGCTATAATCAGTAACCAGGCAAGTTAAATAAGTACAACAATGGGTTTTCAAAAAAAAAAGTGCAAAAATGATAGGTAGAATGCAACGTGATAACACATAGAGGCAAATGTGTTTCATATTCTTAAGACAGATGAAGAATCCTCAACATAAATTTGTCCAGGTGCTTTATGAGCATGGGCATACCAAAAGCAAAAGAGGTTTAATGGGAGATATACATCAAATATCATTTGGGCAGAGACATCACAAACCGAATGCATGCATCACACTAAATCCTGGATAACTGAATTGAAACTGTTGTCAATTAGAAGATTAACAAGATTTATCCAGGAAAGTATCTGAAGATTTGTAGAAAATCTGTAATCAATAAATTTTTTACATGTTCTTAATCATAACTACACAGAAACCTTTTATCAAACAAATGAAACATTAGACAATCAAGAATCTTAAGAACCATCAGAAGCTATTTTCTGCAACAAATAAAAATGATCTTCAGAAATAAAACTAGGGTGACATCCAAACGGCACTAATAGTTTCAGTTTAATTTGTGCGTCTAAAGAAAAATCATCCCTGAAACTCAAAATATTAACTTTAAGATCTCAGGCCAGATATAACCATATAAATTTCAACAGATCATACATAATGAAACAACAGGACAAAGATAATCATTAAACTCAAAAGGTTATAGAACATGAAATAATATAACCTACTAGAAACAACAAGCACAGATACGATAGGCTGAGCATTTGGGCGGTCAACTAACAGTTTCCTGTGGTTTCGGTTGAAAAAGGTTTGGTCAATCGGCTCTGGTTGAAGAGCCGGTTGATCGTAGCGGTTTGGGCAGTTAATCGGTTTGGCCATCGGTAGGGAATCCTTCACCCCTACACCAACCAAAAAACCGACCACTATAAAGTGAAAGGCTAAGCTCTAACCTTTCTTTAACATCCTCTTTCTGATCATCCCTTCACTCTTTGCTTTGAGAACTACTCACGATGCTCACAAGGGTTTCAGCTGAGCTTCTTCCATGAAATCCATTACAAGGACATGAAAGCACAAGGCATACCAACAATTCTTAAAAAAGGTTAAGTGAACTGTGAATGTTCTCTGCTAATAAAAGGTTTTCCCCTTTTTCGGTAGAAAGTGTTGAGAAATAACGAATGCCCTCAAGGGTGATGCTATGACAACATTTGAGAAGGAGATTTACGGTTGCTGTTTTTGAGATTGTTTGGTGATGTTTGCTGTTTAGTAATGAAATCAAAGGTCTAGAAACAAGAAGACCAAGGCTTTACAAACACAACTAAAACATGCCAGGGATTCAACTGAAAGCTTTGACAGGAAGTCCATCACCACCATATTTGTATGCCAAATTTGCTTTAGCAAGCGTTAGAACCGACTGCTTAACCGACTGACCATGGTCAGTCATGATTTGATCAGCTTCTCCTTTGGCTCGGTTGGTTCCACCACCCTGGTCGGCTTGATCGGTTGTGGCCTCCTCCACTACTGAGGCCAACCAAGCCACCCGATGCCCCCCCCTAGATATGGATGTTAGGGAATGAGAAAACCAATGCCTAGAAAGAAAGGGGGGGGGGGGGGGGGGTCGAGGCGAGCATAAGATTGAAAGCAAATCCAAGAAACCTCAGACTATCAAATGTGATTCGTTGTTTGGTCAAAAACTAAACGAGGAATAAGCAAGTTTTATAAAGGTTGAAAACCAAAAAGAATGAAAAAGTTTAAGGCAAAAAAATATACTTCTGATGTATATGCTCTACTGCTTGCTCAGCAATCTGTTCATGGCAAGTATTAATGTCTTGAATAAGCTCATTGACTGCTTCAATGACATCATGCTTCAGCTTCCGGCTTCTTGAACTTTTGTCAGCAGCATGGAGGAAAATAAAGCTCTTAAATATCAATGCTCATACATAATTTATGAAGCTACAAGATTTAACATTACATGATTATCACTGCAAGATGCCCGGTTTTTATTAACTAATATTTAACCAAATCCAGAAACATTAATCTCAGAGAAATCAATGGCAAAATCAAGATCCATTTATTCATCAAGCAAATTGCAGATACAAGAAGTGTCTGAAGTAAAGAGTTCACATTTGCTTTTTCCTTCAGAATCTCCACCAGAAGAAGAAGTATGAGGAACTGCTGCAGAATCAGGCACATCCTCAAGTAGTGTCTGCAGGGAAGGTGGACGCAAGGTGCTTCTAAGAGGCAGCAGCAACAGCAGCGGCTGATAGTACTGGGCGGTCATCTCGATCAGCATCATCTTCATCATCACTTACGGCTGATAAGTTCAATCCAGCCATGGCAGCTGTTGTCAGAGAAAGATCCTCCTCTCTGATAATGTGCAAAACACGCCTGACAATATTACCCACCGCAAGCTCTGCCATCACATCCATACACTATTAACATAGAATACCAATGGACAAGTATCTACAATCCCTATTGCATGACGCTTGAAAACCAAAATATAACATCTGAATAAGATTGCAAAGAGAAGCCGATAAAAAGTCTGAATAAAATTTTAAACAAAGAAAATCTATTCTTAGTTATTACAAATAATTTCAATTTGATTAAACGCTTTCCAAAAACCTCTACTCTAGCGGCACTTATTCATGCAACTCCAGCAGGACCAAATGAACCCGTAAAATGCAAGACATTGCAAAGGAAACATCTATCTGTGTTCTAGTTCAAGCATAAACAACACTAACCTATTTATCATTAGACAAGTAAAATCCATAGATAGAAATGAACACAGATAGATGCACTCCTTGAAAAAATAGCAACTTTGTGCATACTCATAACATTAGTGAGAGTTCAAAACTGTATTGTATCGATGTCTGCTAACAATTTCTGCATCAGTAACATGGCATGATCATCAAACTGATACCGAATGCTAACAAATTATCGAACATAATCAGCGAAACAAATTAACCCAAAAAAGAATTAAGAAAAAAACTTCATACCGACAGGATTTGCAGCAATTAACCGTTCTCCAACGGCCTTGACGGAATCAATCAAGCTCCAGCCTGGTTCGTATAAGGCATCGTGTCTGAGAAATCACAGACCGAAGCAGTTCCGCGTCTGCTTTGCTGTTGCCTGGACCTCCCATCTACTGCCCAAAAAAAAAAAAAGAAAACAGTCCATAATCACTGAAAAAACCCTAAAAGAATCTAACTTTTGTTTTTCTAAAATTAAATTGAATGCAAAAAATAAAACTTCACCGTTTTTTGAGCTTGTTAAGAAAATCATTGACGAGAGCTTGGGTGTCTGGCATCTTTCTATTACCAAAATTCACTTTTCAAAATGCTGCAAACAATTTAATAAAATTTAAATTAATCTCATAAATTAGAAAAAAAAATAAAAATTGATACTAAGCTGATTGGGTTATTTACTTACAGAGAAAAGAGGGTTTATGCGGGAGGGAGAGACGTTTCGCTTGCTGCCCACTGTCAAGCAATTTTTGCTTGGGTTCGGGTTATTTTGGGTCATGGATCAGATTTCGGGTATCGGTTTGGAATCGGGTTGTTTAGCCCTGAAGTTCAAATTGGGCAGGGTATCCGTGATACTACCCGGCCTGTTACTATGTGGAAAATGCTCGACACGGCCCCATGCATGTGGTGGGTTTGGGTTTGGGACTCATATCATTTAGGGCCATTGTGGGACTTTTTGGCAGATAACCCAATACTATTTTCCTTTTTTTAAATAATTTAATCAAAAAATCTAGATTAACATCTCCAAAAATAATTTTTTAAAAAAAAAATAAAAAAATATAAAAAAAGTTCATAATATATCTTGATAAACCAAGGATATGAGTTACTATCGCCATTGACGAATTTGCATCCTTTCCACCAAGTTGATGATGAAAAAAGAATAAAGAAAAACTTTGGAGGAATTTGGTTTGAAGAATAATTGAGTTCAAACAATTGTAGAATAAGATTTTATGAAGTATATTTAATTTTTATTATTTAGAATAGATAAACCATATTATTAAGTGTATTTTATGAATATACTTTGTTTATATAATAATCGATTTTGGACATTTTGTAAAAATACTCCTATAAAGAAAGCAACCCATTATTTGTTGAGATTGCTTCCAAAATACTACCACCCGTAGAACCTACCCAAAAACAAAAAAATCCCTTAATATCTCTATTATTTCTCTTTTATTTTTATTCAAAAAAAATTCAAAGAAATGAAGCCGACTGACATTTCAATATTTTTTATCATTTACATTTTTTTTTAAAAAAATAACTATAAAAAAAAATGCAACAATAGAATTGAAAAACCTTAATTCGACCACTAACAAAATTTCCCTTAATCTAATGCAATCACTTACACATCACATCCTTCTATAATTTTTTTTTTCTGTCTTATATGTTTCTTATAATTTTCAATTGAGTTTTACTATCATTGTTACAATTTCCTCCCATAATCTTGCAAATAAGCATTCCAAATAAGCATTAGCAAAGGGCTAATTGCTAGCCACGTGAGATAGTCAATTGAACCCTTGGAACATATTTGTCATTTTTGAAAAAGTCAAGATTTTTTTTTATAGTTTTTGTGTTTTTGCCCATTCTTTTACCTTTTAAATTATTTATTTTATATTAATTCAGATTTATGAAATTTGTTTAAAAAGTGATAAAAATAAAAATAAAATAATTAATTGAATAATTAATTCCATGATTTTCTATTTATTCAGTTTTTATTGTGTTTTTTTATAATGTTAACGCTTTCATACAAAAATCAGAAACTTTAAGGTAGGTATTTAGTTTCTTTTCCTTTTATCTCATTTGGTTTGTTTATTCAAACTTTTATTATTTAGATTTTAATAATATTATTATTTTCATACAAAAATCAGAAATTTTTCAAGTAAGATTCTAAATTTTTCTTTCTTTTTAGTTTTTCTCTCTCTTTTTCTTTTTATTATTCCTTCACATTTTTATGGAGGATGAAACGCTTATTGTCATTATTGAAAAAAGAAGTTCCAGAAATACTAAATGTTAGAGTCGTTGAAATCACTAAGTAAAGTCATTTAATGTATTTTATGTGTTCTAATACTACAGCATAGATTCACAATTATTAAAATAAAATTACCACTTAAACAATAATGAAATTTTTAATATTTTCTATACATATTGCAATTAACAAATAGCTTCATACTCAGTTGAGTACCATATAAATATTGACATGTAGATATATTTGAACAAACATTATTTTACTTATATCACCCAGATGCATCGCACGAATATACTCTAGTATATATAAAAGTATGTTGTTGAAAAATTTTTTAATCGATAAAAATAGTCAAATTTATTAATTATATTTTTAAATTATCATTTAAAATTTTATTATAATTTAATCATTAATATTTAAAAATATTAAATAATAACTGAGAATAGAGAAGGAATAGCTTTGCTATTTCCTGTGTCTTTAATTTCCTATATATTGGGCTTTGGAATTCTATCCTTTTTCTTTAATAGTCTTTTTATATTTTCTAATTTTCAATTCCCTTTTCCAAATGGATCATTTCTTTTCTCTTTATTCTAATTTTCAATTCTCTCTTCAGATCATATATTTTCTTCCTTCCAATCTCTACAAATCGTGACCTATCACTGTTCATGCTGTTCATTGGAAGATAACACAACTTGCATGGACATAAATTTACACAGGATGCTTGTCTTAATTATCAAATAGAAAATTTATTAAAATTTATTACTCGACTTTATTAATCTACTGATTGCTTGAATATTTTAATGGTGGAAAAAAATATTACACCCTAAAACTCACATTTAGAGGATCAATACACCATACTGTAAGAATTCATAAAAAAAATATTTATGGTAAAAAATTTGTTGCTAGACTCTATTGATCTTATGGTTGCTTGAATTTTTTAATAATAGAAAAAAATACCAAAACCTAGAGCTCAAATCCAGAGGATTTGTACACCAAGCTGACTTGAGAGCGAGAATAAAATATAACTTAAACCCGAAGGGAAGTCAATGAGGGAAGCTAAAAAGATGAAAATAATCAAGTAGATTTAAGCTAAGCCAAGGAGTAAAAGAATATGGGATCGGAATGGATAAAGAAACACCAATAGGTCATAATCGACCCTCCACACTAATTATCTAAGGATTTACTTACAAACGTATGCAATTTGGGTTTTCTTTCAAAAGTTTCAAACCCCTTTGTTCAAGCTTGGTCGTGACTGACAAAGGTTTAAAACTCCTAACTTGAAAATGTGTCTTGATTGACTCATGGGCAAAAGAGATTTCAATTTGACTTATGGTTAACTGTGGCTTAACTGACTCTTTTGCAAAGTTTGGTTAACTCATGGGTTGGGAGACTAAAAATGTGGGCAATGATTTAGCTGACATGTGGCTAAATGAGGAAGCCCTTTTTAGACTTCCTTTTAAGTATGTAATAGATTCAATCATATGCACACATGTTACTAACATATATGAACTATATTCCTTTGTAATCTTTTCTCTATCTTGTACTCTATTTTATAATTTTCAATTGAGTTTTACTATCATATTGACTACTTATTCGCTTCTTTGATCTTGCAAATAAGTTTTAGGATTAATGTTAAAATTATTCTTAAAACTTTTGGATAACAATGAATTTAAATTTTCTCCAATATCTTAACTCTAAAAATAAACTATCACAAAAATTTGACAATTAAGTTTTGTTTCAACATGTAAAACTCTTTAGTTGCTAAGAAAATGATATGTATTTAATTTCAAAACATATGCTTTTGACAAATTAGTATATTTATTTAACACAATCATGAGCAATATCATGATGGGCAAGCATGTGAGAGTTGTGCCCTTGGTGGTTGGGAATGCATAGTTTTATCCATACATGCATGGAATGTGATTTAATTAGCACAAAACTTCTATTGCAAGTTAGGTTTGATTTTATCATCCATTTATTAATTCTCTTAGTCCATAAAAGAATTTAAATAAATTATTTTTATATACATCAAAAGTCATTAAAATTTTTTTATATAAAAAAATCTATACTCTTTTTTCTTTAAAAGCCAAATATGGGACCTTTGAATTAATAATTTATGTTTTAACTAAAAATTGTAAATTAAATAAAATCAATAATGTCAATAAGTTTGTATTATGTGGATTTGAATATTTAATATGATATTAATAATAATATCTTGACCATGTGTAAATTATGACATAGAATTTCATATTTGATAAAAGTGTAACTAATAATTAATTTAAGGATTAATTTGAATTTAAAATATTTATCTCCGAAAAGATGAATTTAATAACGAGTTTTTCTTTTAAGGTAATTGCATGTACAAAGTAATAATTATAATCATAATCAAGTATTATATTTCATATAAAAAATCATTAAACATACAAATCAATCAACAAAATCAACATATACCTCGACAAATCCAACATAAAGATAACAGAGAGCTCAAAGTTCAAAAGCTTTCTTGTTACCACTAAGACAAGGTCTCATTAACGAACTTAATAATGAGTTTATTCTCCTCAAGTTATTATTGAGATAAAATCAAAATGATCTTGAATCCAAACCTCATTATATTAAATCTTAAATGCCTCCTCTCTCCTAAGTTTCTCTTCTTTTTTTCTTATAAAACTGTAGTCTTATTATATTTTTTTTGAGATTTTTTCGCTTTCTTTTTCTTTTCTTTTCCCTTCTCATTTCCTCTCCTTTTTCTTTTTTGCCTTTTTTTTTCCTCTTTTTTTTTTCCTTTTTTTTTCTCTTTTCTTTCCCTGTTTTCTTCTTTTCGTCTTTCATTCTGTTCTCGTTCTTTCTTTTTTTCCTAACCCTCTAACAAGTTTTGCTTTAAATTATATTTTGTTATAAAAACGTAAAGTCTTATTATATATTTTTTTAAGAAAAACTAGAAATGATCTCTATCCATCCTTTTATCCTTTTTTGTCTTATTTGAATATGTACTTAGCATAATATTTAATAAAATTTATAAAATATTTTAAAAAAATTAAATAAGTCTTTACACTTTTATTGCTTTAAATTAAGTTTTTGTATTTTTATTTTGAGTCAAATATATTTTTTATATTTTTATTTTGAATCAAATAAACTCTTATAACTAATAATTAACTTAGTTATAAGTTCTTATGTCACTCGACGTTGATATGACATTTTAATATGTCATAATTGATGATGATGTGACATATTGATATATTTTAATTAATAATAATGTGTTACAATAATATGATCAAATCACATTTTTCACATTTTATGTCAACGCTATGTCAATGTCATACAGATATAAAATGATAAGTGTTATTTAATTAATAATAATTAATTAACAATTAATAACTTATTTGATTCAAAATAAAAATATAAAAACTTGATTGAATGTAATTAAAGAATAAAGAATTATTTAAACTTTTTCAATAATCTAAAGATTTTTTTGAACATTATGTCTATGTATTTTGATTTATTTATAAATTTTAATTTAATAAAATATATAATAATCTTTTTTTCATTAAGACGACCAACAATGATCAAGACGTTATTGGATTGGGTGGGAGGAGAGTATCACATTGAATGATTTAAATCATATCAAGTAAGTATGGAGATATTTAAATACTTATAAGTATGCATTATGTCGAATTAATCTTTTTGAGAGAGAGTAATGACTCACCACAACAAGATCTTATGAAAATAATTTTTAAATTATCTAAGCATGAATGATAATAGAGTCAGAATAAAAAGCATAAGATAGAGTTAAGATGCGTATACAACACGCACGTCAGTGTCAACGTTTGGGAACGAGGAAGCTCACATCCAACCCGACGCCTTAAATACCGGGCGCTGCCGTCCACTGTATTCCCGGTGCTGCTCGACAGCCCCCTTCCCATTTTCATTTCAAAAATCAAATCTCCCTCTCTCTCTCTATCTCCACGCGCTCTCTCAACTTCCCCTCGTGTGCGTAAAACCCACGAAGAAATTTCCCTCCCCCGACATTTTCAATCTTCAGAGCATAAAAAAAAAGAAATTAAATTGAAAAATGTTGGGCCCCTTCTTAACATATAAAACACTTTATTTTTTTCTCTCTTTCTTTTTGTATTTTCTCGAGAAATTTCTCTCTCGCAATCCAATTCCCAAACACCCACGCTCCTCTCTCTTTAATTTGAAATTCTCCTCTTCATGTCTGTCCATATTTATGACTCCCATCAAAGCCAGAAAGAAAAGAAAAATTGAATAAACAAACACCCCAGATTTCCTTATAAAAGTTTTCTTCTTCATTCTGGGTGGCCGTCCACTTCTTTTCTTCGGGGGGTTTTTGTTTTTTTTTTACAATTCAAATGGGTTTTTGAGTTTGGATTGAAGGTTGGTTTTCTGGGTTTTCGCCCTTTTTTCTTTTGTTGTTTTGGTTTCTGGGTCTTTCTTGTTGGTTGTTAAGTTTCCTTTTCTGGGAATATTTTAGATCTGTTTGATTCTTTTGGGGAGTTTTATTTTTGAAAATTTTGGATTGGTGTCTCTTTTTTTAGGGTTTTTTTATAGTCTTTATGTGGTTCAGTCACAAGTAGGTTTGTCCAGTTTCTGTTTTCATTTGTTTTTCTACCTACATTGATGTAATTTTCCACAATTATGAATTTTTAAGCTGGGTATTTTTGAAGAAAGAAAATGAAGTTTAATCTGATTGTCTGATGAATGTTTATTATTTGTAGGGTAAGGTGGAATCGACTGCCGGCCGGTGAATTTGATAGAGAAGAAAGGGAGAGGATTGAGGGGTTTAAAAAAAACTTGGGTGGTAAGAATATTTTGTCCTTATGATTGAATCAGATTTCTTGTTTTGTTGAGTGGTAGACTAATTGTGATAATGTGCATTGACGGATCTTAGTTATTATAGAATGTTAAATGGATTGGTTTGACTTAAATAGTCGAAAATAGAGTTAATTCTATTCATGTTGTTGATTTCTACATGACTTGTTAAAGGTAAATGTCCATGTTGATCTGCCATGTTTGGGAACCTTTGCATGTGAACTTTGGAGAAAGGATTGTATGAAACAGTAACTTTTTACAATTAGATTTTAGTTTCATTTAAATTTTGGCACCTATATCATGTTTTAAACAAGTCAAATCCTTTTTGCCAAAGTGGAATATATGATGGGCTGAAAAATAAGCTGATGCGTTAAAAGTATGATTCTGTGGTAGAATTTAAAAGTATGAAAAATAAGCTGACTTGGAGTAATTGTTTAATACGTTAACTTCTTGTCAAATTTGACACATATCAAAGATTTTAAGTTGCTTGTGTTTGGTATGCTGAATGTTAACTGATTTTGTGCATGCACTTTATTTTTTTGTCTTTTCAGTCTAGACTAGGCATAGATACTAGCATGGCATCTGGGAATCCATTTTTTGATGACTTGCGGAGCAAGCCTGAGGTTATTGATCCTCCACAAAATGAAGACATTATTGATAGTGAATCTGTGAATGATCCTACTCAGGCTGCTATAAAACCTAATGTGACTGTGTCTAGCAGCGTTCGTGAGCTGTTGGAGTGCCCTGTGTGCTTAAATGCAATGTACCCACCAATTCATCAGGTTTGTTCATATAACACCTTAATTTGATGATTGCTCTCATGAAATTGTTTAACAAATATGTTCTGTAAGTTGTGTCTGGTGGAATCTCTTGCAATATTCGGAAATTTTCTAGGAATGATATCAGTTTCAACCACCTTACTTGTACTAAATCATCCTAAACATATCTCTAGCAAACCATGTCTATGTGCAAGATTATATCTAACATTTACATAAATTAATAGTGAACATTAACACAATAAACTAACTGCTGGTTTTCTTTCTTTGTGCAGTGTTCAAATGGACACACATTGTGTTCTGGTTGCAAACCTAGGGTGCACAACCGGTGCCCCACCTGTAGGCATGAACTTGGTAATATTAGGTGTCTTGCATTGGAGAAGGTTGCCGCATCTCTTGAGCTTCCCTGTAAATATCAGAGTTTTGGGTGCATTGGCATATATCCATATTACAGCAAGCTAAAACATGAGTCCCAATGTTCTTATAGACCATATAGCTGCCCCTATGCTGGGTCAGAATGCACAGTCATTGGTGATATTCCTTATCTTGTGGCCCATCTCAAAGATGATCATAAAGTTGACATGCACAATGGCAGCACCTTCAACCATCGTTATGTCAAATCAAATCCACATGAGGTTGAGAATGCTACATGGATGCTAACGGTATTGTTGCTTTATTCTTGCTTCACATTTCTTGTCATATCTTGCTTTCTCTCCAACCCCCTAGAAGAGGAATTATTCTACTGTTTTTGTTAATTCAAGAACTTGAAATTTATTAAAATGAATGGAGAATCATATAAAGTCCATTGTCAATGTATTGTTCTATTGTTCTACCATTGAATGCAATTATACAGGGGACTCAAAAGAATAAAACTAATAAAGTGGCTTTTCCACACAGAATTGAAGACTGTTTTTTATTTTTGGAGAAGAGATTATGCTTCTTTTTGTTATTTGATGTGGCACTATGATATTCATAGGCTTAACCTTGTTATTTTAGATTTTATTTAAAGATTTTGTGAGGTGTATGCCACTGATAGTTGGATTTCTGTTCTCAATTTTTAGGTTTTCAGTTGCTTTGGTCAGTACTTTTGCCTGCACTTTGAAGCATTCCAGCTTGGGATGGCTCCTGTTTATATAGCATTCCTGCGGTTTATGGGTGATGATAATGAGGCAAAGAACTATAGCTACAGTCTCGAGGTGGGTGGGAATGGGAGGAAGATGACTTGGCAAGGGGTGCCCAGGAGCATAAGGGACAGTCACCGGAAGGTTCGTGACAGTTTTGATGGTCTCATCATCCAACGAAACATGGCTTTGTTCTTCTCAGGGGGAGACCGGAAAGAATTGAAGCTTAGAGTGACAGGAAGGATTTGGAAAGAACAGTGATGAGATTCTGTCTCTGTAATGTTCTCCCTGAATCTATTTTCTTGTTATAGCAAGTAGGTTGGTTTCTTTTGGTAGTTAATGGGTCTTCTGGTCATGTATTTTTTTGGTTTGTAGGGGGCAAATTCTCTTTGCTTATCCATGCATCAAATACATGAATGGGAAGATGTAGCTTTCATGCCTACATATGTAGTATCTCTCTATAGTGATTTTAGATGGTCATATGTGCACATTTCTATCTTACAAAGTGCCTTCTTTTTATTTCTTTTAGTTGCTGGAGGTGCTAATTATGAGCAAATGATTTTTCTAATTACAAACATTTCTATGCAAACCACCTATGATTAAGTACATCAAAATCCAAGAAAGTAAGGCAGAACAAATACTTATATTGCGGTATGGTTGGTGTCCATGGCATCTCTGGATTTTTGTGCTGTAAATTTACCTTCAATAGCTGCTGTGATGATGGGGATTCACATCAAACACTGTACCCTCACATGCTGAACAGGTCACCCAGGATTAAAATCTGATCTCTCATCATACCCTGCCCAAATACGAACTCTCTGCTCTCATATATCCGAACATATGACAGCAATGATCTGACTTGACTGGCATTTATCCTGAATGATCTGAAGAGCATTTTGTCCTCATATGGCTATGGTTTAAACTGGGAAGAGGACTTCCTGTCCTGTCCTGCATTGCCTACCAAAAAAGTCGGACATACCGTCATTGCTCAAACTTGACTCGACCCATCACCAACTGCATGCGCAACTAGTTTACCCTTTTGGGTATAATCATAACTTTCCTATCTTTCATCTGGGATGCCAATCTCTGATCAAACAGGCAATGTCATAACTATTAAACAAAGTTTGCACAACCAATATATTAGCAAGATTATAAGCATACATAGCATAGACATTCATGTTGCCATAGTCCTAATTTATGTTTCTGTAGCATAAACAAATTATATAACTTATGATACTAAGAAGAATAATTGTATTATAGCAAGACGGGATTAAGTAAGTCACGAATAAAGCTTGATTATCTGCTAGTTATTACTTATTATCCCTCTTGAAGAGGGATAAGGTCCACTATCCGAATTTACTCTCTCCTCGAACAATTTTATATGTATTAAAAAGAATTTTAAGATTGATGATATCTTTGACCGTAATAATCAATATCTAATTATGCAGTGATTTTGTGAAGAAAAATTATATATTTCTCTCACAAGGATTACAAATACATCAATATATAAAGGTAATAAGAGAAGAAGATGTAATGTCTTAAAACAAACTGAAAACTTTGAACAAAGTTTTCGTCAGAATTTGTCCATCAACAAGTAGATAAGCACACATAGACAAGAAGATAATTTGAAAGCATACTTATTCATCCTTCTCAAAGCAGAAGAAAAAGCAGAGTATTCATCAACAGACAATGCATTTCATCCCAATCTGGAGCTATGTCTGCGTGCCATGTTCTTTATCTTTTTGAATCCATAGTTCACAACTCTGATATTGCTACAACTTACTATGATAGTCAAAATTCACATCACAGAGTGAATTTCAAGATACTTCTCACTTATTCTTGCTATCAGATCAAACTTATAAATTGAATGGTTTTAATTAAAAATTGAACTTTAATGCATATAGCTAGTCTATAGATTCATGAAGTAGAATTTTGCCTGAACATGTTTGACATTGAAACCATTTCTTGAATATCATCCACCATGATGATCTTGGTTGAGTGTTATTATAAAACAAGTATAAATATATTTATTTTTATAAGAACGTTAAGTTTGCTGACCTTTTGTAGAAACTTAGTAGCCTCTAACTTTTGAACTTCCTCTCCAATCTTGCGCTCCACAGCATGAATGTCATGTACAGTGAGTCAGTCCAGTTATCCAAGAGTCGAAAATATGCATGCCTCCAAGAACGCTTCAACAGTAGTGTGCCAATGACTCCCCAAAATGCCATGAAGAATCCGATTCCCATTCCAGCATACAACCATGTGCTGAATTCATCTCTCTCTTCTAGTGGCTGAGCTTGAAACGTCTTAATTTTGGGCACTGTGGTGTAATTGGAGGGCCATAGAGTGCTTGATTACCAATAAAGGCTGAAGCATCAAGGGATTGGAGCTAAGAGCCGGAACATGTTCGAAATTGAAACCATTTGTTAAATATCATCCACCATGATGAGCTTGGTCGAGTGCTTTTATAGAAGACAATAAAACATGTATGAATATAATTTTTCCCATAAAAACGTTAAGTTCGCTGACCTCTTGTAGAAACTTATTAGTCTCTAACTTTTGAACTTCCTTTCCAATCTTGCACACCACAGCATGAATGTCACGTACATTGAGTCCGTCCAGTTATCCAGGAGTCGAAAATATGCATGCCTCCAAGAACGCTTCAACAGTAGAGTGCCAAAAACTCCCCAAAACGCCATGAAGAATCCGATTCCCGTTCCAACATCAAACCATCTATTGAATTCATCACTCTCTTCTTCAAGTGGTTGAGCTTGAAACGTGTCCTTTTTGGGGCACTCTTGTGTAATTGGAGGCCCACACAGTGCTTGATTACCAATGAAGGCTGAAGCATCAAGGGACTGGAGTTGAGTACCCAAAGGAATTTTTCCTGATAAGTTATTATATGACAGGTTCAAGTAACTCAAGAAATTTAGATCAGCTATGCTGTTAGGAATTTGCCCTGACAATTGGTTGTTTGACAAATCAAGTGATTCTAATTGTTTCAACCGACCAATGTTTTCAGGAATAAACCCAATCAGATTATTCCCTGATAAGTTCAATACAACCAATTCAGAAAGTCTTGTTATCTCATCTGGAATTTCTCCATCTAGTTTATTGCTTGCAAGATCAATGATCCTAAACAGTCCAAGATTTCTTTCACACTCGTACTTTTTTCCTTTCAATCCAACCCATGCCTCCGCAATATAAAAGCCTGTAGCAAAACCATTAGCTTCGCCTGAAGACCAATATTCTTGTCCAATGATATCATCCTGATCTCCCTTTTGAACCATGGCAGTCAAATTATTGAGGCACAATGGTACTGCTCCAGAGAGAGTATTTTGGGAGAGGTCCAGAATCCGTATATTTGCTAATTGGCATAAATTGGAAGGTATCCTCCCATAAAACTCATTAGCTTGTAGACTCAAAAAAATCAAAGAAAACAAGTTTTCTCCTATCCAGGCCGGTATACTTCCAGAAAACATATTCTCGCTTAAATCCAAAAATGCCAACCGATTGCAATTTTTCAAAGATGAAGGTAAGTCTCCAGAGAAGCTATTATTGCGCAAATTAATTGTTTCAATTGACAACAACGATCCCACAGTTGTTGGAATAACCCCTGAGAAGTTGTTATTTGCTAAATTCAAAACACTAAGGTTTTGCCAGTGAAAAAAGCAATCAGGAAGCACTCCAGACAATAGGTTATCAGAAAGATCAAGAATGCTCAAAGACCCAGCCGCAGTCTTACATAATGAAGAAACTGATCCTGAAAACCTATTCTTCGCAAGAATTATTGATGTCATGTTATAAGGAAGCACTGGCAACGGACCCTCAAACATGTTAAAACTTAAATCCATTCCAGGAAATTCCTTCAACTTGAGTGATGATAAGTCTGGTAGCATGCCAGTCATTTGGTTATGAGAGAGATTTAAAGATAATAAGTGTGGAGGTAGGTCCCAAAACCAATCAGGAATAGTATCCGAAATTCCGGCACCAGAGATATCAAGATCTTCAAATTCTTTTTGAGTTTGAAGCCATTTTGGGAAGTGAGGCCCCAGTTTGCAAAATGATAGATAAATTTGATGTAACTGAAAAAGAGGAACCCAACCAGGGCTAAAATTCACAACCAAATGGTTAAACGACAAGTCAAGAAACCTTAATTTGGAGAGATTTTTGAAATGAGTTTCAGATATCACACCTTCCAAAGAATTTCGAGCAAAGTACAAGTGTTCAAGCTCGGATAAGCATCCCAAACTTTCAGGAACAGCCCCGTTCAATTGGTTATCATTAATAAGTAAAACTTTCAAGGATGAAAATATTGTGAAATCAGGCAACGTCCCTTTGAGTTGGTTACTTGACAAATGTAAGTAAGTAAGCTTGGAAGGTTGTTTAAAGTTAAAGGTCCCTGACAAAAAGCCATTTAATCTATTATCTGCTAGATGAAGCTCTCTTAAGGAAGAAAATCTTGCAATATAAGGTAACACTAATGGACCATGAAACTTATTTACAAATAGGTCCAAAAACTGCAATGAATTTTCCAGGCACCCAAAATACCCAGGAATAATTGATCCACTGAGGTTGTTGACTGCAAGGGATAATGTTTCAACAGTACATATGTTCCCAAGGAATTTTGGAATATCACCTTCAAGGTTATTTACCGAGAGAGAAAGATGTTTCAGAGAAATCATATTCCTGAAAAAGTCAGGAATTGAGCCACCTAACGAGTTTTCATCGAGGCTAAGATCAACAATTTTGCTGGTAATATTGAACAACAGCGGGTAAATGGAAGAAGTAAGTTCGTTTCCAGAGAGATCAATGGAAATTTGTGTTGAAGTAGAATTAGTGAGGGAAGGTGGAGAAAGGATAATCGGAAGACTACACCAGCTCAACTTCAGGTCTTCTAGGTAAGGGACCTTGTTGAGTAGTTGCGGCCAATCCTTGGCTTCACTAAGGTTGTTCCAACTAAGGTCAAGATACCTTAAAGAAGAAAGATTCCCAACCTGATACAATATAGCAGAACTTAATGCAGTGTCATGAAGATCGAGGTATCTTAACCTGTTTAGGGAGCCATTTATATTCGGAAACAGACTTCCTCCAAAATCATTTCCACTAAGGTCTAAATATCTTAAATGTTGCAGTTCAAGCAGTGAAGGATTAATGGTACCTCTCAGACGATTATTCTGATAGGCATAAAAGCCATCGTCAAAGGTCAGAGGATTGTGAAGATTGAGCATGATTACATGGCCTGTTCTGTTGCTACACCGGACACCTCGCCATAGACAACAATCTTTTTCTCCATCTTTGCTTCCCCATGACGAGAGTCGACCAGGATCATGAACAACGCTTTGCTTGAACATAAGGAGAGCACGTCTCTCCTTCTCTATGCACCGGATGTTATCCTCTTTGGCACTTAGGTTGAAGCCATTTGCAGTTGTTATGCTATGGCAAAGCCAAAGAAACATCAGTAGAATCTGAAAAGACCTGCACTTTCCGCGCATTCTTGTGATGATTGTCATGAAATTGCGAGACAACTAACTTGGGCAAAGAGTTTGGAAATAAATTTGACTCGTGCTTTCCAAAATAAATAATACTACATAATTTTTTTATACATTAACAGTAGAATTAAAAATCTCCTTTGATATCAAGTCAAGTCAAGTCAACCAATATCAAGTAATCGAGTTTCTTCAAGGCCTTTATGTAACAGCCTTTCAAGCATATTTCCAAGTCGTTTGTCATTGTAGAATTGTAAATTCCATCTATCTTAATTATATTCATACAGTTGAAAATGAACAAGTTAGATGGAAGGATAAGGTAAAGGAGTGTAAGGCCAATATCATGACTTTAAAAGGATAATACGAAGTTTGCACAATTAGTCATATCATGACTTTTTTTCATAAAAAATAAAAACAAAAAGAAACTACTTATTTAATATAAGTCCTACTTATTTAATATGGTAGTTTGCAAGTCCAACTTAATTCCACTATGCTTGCAAATTGCACAAATAATTGTTGATAGAGAAATTTGTCTGAAGAACCAAGGTATAAAAAGGCATCCCATTCATGGTCCATATTACAAATTGTAAGAAACCCTTAGTAGATATATATTCATTCTAGTAGACTAGTAAATTGCAATTCACTAAGAATGAATCTGATTAGAATTGTGGGATGTTGTTTTGATTTTAGCATTACCTTCAAATCTCGGGTCAATGGCAGGTCTAGAATTGCACAAACCATGATTCTATATGTATATTTTTATAATTGAAGAATAATGGAATAAGACAGAATAATGAAATCAAGGATTGTAAAAGCCAACATTCAGTTATGTATTGCTATGATGGTTAACTTGATATATCAATTGCTTGTCTCTAAATAATTAAAGTTGTAATCAATTTCAAAACCATTGAAATGAACAGCTGGAACAAAATCAACATCCAGAGGAATCATATGCTCATGTCAGAAATTAAGATTAGAAACCCCTCCTCTAATGATCAGCATCGGATTAAGCATATAAACTAAATGGTTTTTAATCTAGTTTTAGAGTCTCATTAAGCATTTCAATTTCTATTCCAAAAATTAAATTTAAAGTATAGTCAAGGGTGTTTATGTATTTTACTCTCATACATTAGTCAACTCAAAGACAGGAAACAAGACATCAATTGAAATTCTAACTATCAATTGGAATTAAGACTTGAAGGAAAATCTCAATTCTAACGCAATTTAGGGACAATCCATTAATCTTATCTATTATTTTCTGTGTCAACATCAAGTTAAGAGGGGATTTTAATTCACAATCTTAGTTTGAAGGACCGTACGAACTGAGTTGAGTTATTGATTTGTCAAAGACGTTCACTGTTTTTCTCTTAAAATTTAATAGAGTAGTTCAAAAGTCCAACTTCATTGCATTTCTTCACATCATTGATTTGATGTATAACTATTGATCGAAATATCTAAACAAGGGATGTTTCACCCCAAAAACACTCTTTTGATTTAGTTCTTGCTAAGAACACATTCTTTCAGCTAAATTTACAGAATTGTGACAGCCTTTCAAGCATTTCCAAGTCAGACTTGCTCCATGGACCACTTCCCTCAATTGCCAAAGTCACCTTTAGGACATCATGCGTTCAAATTTAGTTAACCTGTTTTTGGGATAATGATATGAAAAATTACGAAATTGAGCTTAATCAGAAACATGCAGTGATCATGCTTTGAGAACAGTGGGATACTGTTTTTATTTGACCTTCAAATCTTGGGCCATTTGTCATTTTAGAATTGTAAATTCCATCTATCTTAATTATATTTTTACAGTTAAATATGATGAAGTTAGATGGAAGAATGAGGTGAAAGAGTGTAAGGCCAATATCATGACTTTAAAAGGATAGAACGAACTTTGCCCAATTTGTCATATCATGACTTTTCTCATAAAAATGAAAACGAAAAGAAACTACTTATTTAATATATGTCCTACTTATTTAATATGGTAGTTTGCAAGTCCAACTTAATTCCACTACTTATTTATGAGTCATTTAAAAAGTGAAGATTTAATTTAAAAGAGAATATTATATTATGGTAAGTACAAATTTGAAAGAAGAGAAGATTTGAGTGTAGTTTTATGAAATTATTATTATAGCTTTAAAATAGTACACGTACATATCCACATAACAAACATTTAGATATTATTAAAATTATTGTTACAGTAAAGTGTAACAATAGAACAGAATATAATATGATATGCATAACTTTATACCATCGTGTTTCAATCCACCAAACATAGAACATGTCCACCTAAGCAGAAATAGACTAAATGGTCCATTAACACGTGCTTTGCATAACAGCTCTTCGTTAGTAACATTAGATCTTAGAGGCAAAAACTTGACTGGCAACATTCCAAAATGGATTGGCACTCTTTTGGCTTTGAGTGTCCTTGTTTTGAAGGCTAATCACCTAGATGGTAGAATCCCAGTTGAGTTATGCAAATTGTATTCCTTGTAATGAAGGCTATCTTAATTATTGATTCTAATTTACCATGATTACCATTTCAATTGATATGATTTGATTGACTTGGTTATTATAATTGATTTGATTGTAATTTTTCTTAATTATAGGCTTGATCTAGGGAATTCTCCTTTATTGCATAGATTATTTTTCCTTTTATATTGACAATGAAACTTGTATATAAACCCCTAGTGGTTTCTCAATAAAATCATTCCAAAGAGTATTCAAACTCTTTTTGAGCATCATAAATCTTTATCAAAATATGCTTTCTGGTCCTATTCCTTCTTGTCTGGGTCGTTTAACACTTGCATCAAGTTATGTCAAGTCTTCCATAGATGAAGATTATGTATTGGATTGGCATGAATTAACCAAACTACAATTTTCCTATATCACGATTGTATCCTGCCGGCTACACGAAAGAAAAGTTACAGCTTACGACAAAGAATGGCTCTTCCTATTATGAAGGTGACATTCTTAAGGAAATGTCCACAATTGATTTATCCTGTAACAACTTAACTGGTCAAATCTCACTTGAATTGGGAAAGTTGAGTGAAATCCATTCATTAAACTTTTCACACAATAACTTGACGGGAGTTAGACCTTCATCGTTTTCAAATTTTAATCAGATTGAGAGCTTGGACCTTTCTTACAACAATTTGAGTGGTAGAATCCCTGTGCAACTAGCTGAGTTGAACTTTCTAGCGGTTTTCAGCATGGCACACAGCAACTTGTCAGGTAGTACTCTATAAAGAAAAGGTCAGTTTGGGACATTTGATGAAAGCAGTTACGAGGGAAACCCTCTTTTCTGTGGACCTCCATTGCATAACAATTGCTCCAAAACTGATTTGCCACCAACGTTATCAACTGCATCAGATGAGGAAAGAGAAGGCAGTTTACCGAGCACGTATGTTTTCTGTGTAAGCTTTCTGGTTTCATATGCAGTTGTGTTATTGGAAATCTTTGTTGTCCTTTACATAAATCCATATTGGCGAAAAGCGTGGTTTTCTTTCATTGAGGATTGCATCATTGCCTGTCGCTTCTCAATTGTGGGCAATTTTCTTGAGTTATATATCTTCAAGACAAGGGCTTAGCTGTCGTCAATTGTGAACATTTGGACGAGGTAAATTTCTTTTGATTGAATTGAATTCATCTTTTGGTTGAAGTAAATTTCTTTTAGTCAACTATTTTGCTAAAATGGTTGTAGGACGAGTCATGGATTTCGTCAATGGGATTGTCGATTTTGCTTTTTCAACAGAGCTCCCTGCCTCTGTTGAAACTCTGTTTTTGACATTTTTTACCTGTTCTGTTTAAAGGAAGCTTGTAACCTCTTGTTTTGATGGTTCTGTGTTTGTGTTCAATTCTCTGTTCTTCTCCTTGAAGTTGACGGTTGGTTTTAATATATTTTCTAACTTGTTATTCTGAGTTACTATGGGCTTTGAGTGTGTGTTCAAAGCTTGCAAACAATCTGGTTGTTTTCTGCAGAATTCTTGGTTCTTCATTGACTCCAAGTTGCAACATTGCCCTTAGTTTACATTAAGTGTTGCGTGTTTACATCTGGTTTTAAGATCTTGTTCTCCCTACATGAAATCATAAGAAACAACATAAGTTGTTGGCTTAGAGGCCCGCCTGATGATATTCATCTTGCTATGCTCATGCTTTCTCTATTTTCTTGCTGTTGCCATCTCTTTCTCGACTTTATAAATTGATTGAAAGTAAACACTCCACATATGTAGTCATCTGAAACATAATTCGAATACCTATAGAATAGTAATATGAATGACTTTGTTTTTGAGACAGTACAACAATAGAGTACTTTTCTTTTCTCTGGTGCATATATTTGTCTAATCCTCTATACTTATGAGTCCTTTTCAAGTTTTGAAGTCTTTATGGCAAGAAGAAACAAGAAGACCAAGAAACAAGGAGAAGAAAACAAAGATGAGGACAGATTGAGCCATCTGCCAGACAATATCATCCATCACATTCTGTCTTTGAAACTTTGAATCGTTACATATTATGGAGGTACCTTTGCTAGAATGTTTCAATCTTTCCATGTTGACCACTTTGCATCTCCATGATTGCGCTTTTCTTACTGAGCATGCTTGGGTTGAAATTCACATGTTTTTTCCTTTGTTTTTATTTCTTAGGTTCTGATGGAGGTTCCTTGTGTATCAGAACATCAACCGTCTCTCTTTAGTCAATTGAAGACTTTGAAACTCCAATGCCATGGAAACTCATTAAATATACTAGCAAATCTGATCAACTACTTTTTATCTGGCTCTACTTCTTCGGTTGAACTTGAATAGGTACTTGTCTTGTTCTTGATGCTTTTACTAAATTCCTGGAATGGCAGACAAAACTCTAACGGCCTCTATTTAAGAATATTTTTGAAGTCATTTGATACAATTAGAAATCTCATATATTTACCAAATAGATAAATTTTATTAATATTAATAATAATGAATTAATAAAGTCATTTATTAATCTCAGTTGAACTCGACAATTAACCAGTGGTACTTCTGGCTAAGTGAAAATGAACTCGAGTGCTTGGAAAAAAACCAAGATTGTTTGCACAATCGGTCTTTGGACGAGCTCATCTCATATGATATGGAAACTGGTTGAGGCTGGAATCAATGTCGCTCGATTGAATATGTCCCATTAGGATCATGCTCCTTATCAGAAAACCATTGATCTCAATACAATGCTCAATTTGAAGACAAAGTCATTTCCATAATGTTGGACACCAAGGTATCGATTAAGTTATTAAACATTGTCTCAGTTTGTATTTGATCCATTTACAAACACATGTTCGTGTTAAAATGCAGCAATCTATGATTAATATAGTTACTCCCAATGCTGTTCTGGCCATTAATAGCAATACGATTGATTTGTTGGACACTAACGATGATACTCTTTCTTTATAAAATAACATTAATTATGGC
Organism: Theobroma umbraticum; assembly: GCF_002168275.2. Taxonomy (NCBI): domain Eukaryota; kingdom Viridiplantae; phylum Streptophyta; class Magnoliopsida; order Malvales; family Malvaceae; genus Theobroma; species Theobroma umbraticum. The sequence goes on along the minus strand of NW_018397270.1, from coordinate 3,739,335 downwards.
ATTTAGGAAAAGTTTTAGCAAAACCCAAGTTTAATTGGATGTCTTGGTTTCCAACTTTCCATTTTGTTTTTCATTTGTACATTGGGAATTAAAGCTCTTCTGGCCATTAATAGCAATATGGTTGATTTTTTGTTCATATCACTGTAACGATCTAAGTCCAATCACTCGCTCAATAATTTTTGGGGCCTAAACCACGTGACCCTCAAAAGTTTAAGTTCAAGTTGCTAGTAGTGAGGTCTTAACAATCACATTCATATCTGATGTGAGATATCATAATCTCACCCACTCAAATCCTTGATGTCCTCAGCAAGGCCATGCATTACATCCATAGGACCAAGATCTTATCAGAGCAATGTGAAAAACCCACATTGGAATGTCCAATCCCACATCAGATTGGTGCAGGCTCTAATATCATTTGTAATGAACCAAATCCAACCACTGACCCAGTAACTTTTTGGGTCTAAATCACGTGACCTTTAAAAGCTTAAGCTCAAGTTGCTAGTACTGATAAACTTGAATTATCATATAAGTCTTAACAATCACATTAATATTTAATGTGGGATATCATAATCACTAGCTTTTTTTTTTTCCTTTTTTGACAGATTCGTCAAATTGGTATGCTTATTACTTAAAATTGAATTAAGAGTCTTTGTGTCTAGTATAGGATGATGTGACTGGTAATTGGTGGTTAGTGACTCATAGGGACTACATAATCACACCTGTTGGACACTAGCCAAAGGAGATTTTTACTTGTTTAGCTCTGGGAGCAGATGTTGTTAATTATGATGGGACAATAAGTACTTACTTACAACAACTAAGCATATACCGCCAATGGGTAGTGGGAATTATCCTGGTAATCTAGGTTAGGTGTGAATGAGAGCTACAATTTGATTGATGCTGACCATAGCAAGATGACCAACGTTTTGGATTCTGTTTGTTATGGTTTGATGTATTTTACCACTAGAATTGCCATGGAATAAGTCATGAAGTTTGGGGGACTAGGTGGAACGGCTAATAGATGTAAACAATTGCCTCCACAACAAAGGAATTAGCAGAGCTGCAATTCTGGAAGTTTAGTAACCTCTGTTTTATACTAATTCGTATTACAATGAATAAGCTGGGTACCATAAAAGATGAAAATGTCATCAAGGATACATTTTTTTTTTAAATCATTTGTTGTATTCGTTAAACAGAACATGCAATTCAGCTTTGCTTTGAAATTGGTAAGCTTAATACTAGTCTTTCAACTCCAAATTCTCTTACACAGTAGGACCATTGTTTTACCCATCCCCACGAGTAAACACCCACACACCCAGTGTCGTATTCCTGAGTGGCAGCCATCTACCAACCCAAGGTCACACCTTATGGAGGTCATAACCAGATGCAAAGAGAATCGGAAAAATTAACTTCATATAATTAAGCATACATTCATCAAAATATATATAATTTTCCAAAACATATAGTATTCATCAAAAAGAGATGAACCTAGCTTATCAGTTTTTTTTTTTCTTAGGAAAATTTGATCATTTTATTGAGAATGAAAACTATTGATGCAAAGCCTGGTCAAGAACGACACATTAAAGAAAAATGAACTAAGAGTATATGAATGGGACAACATAAAGTAAAAAGAGACTTACACCATAGCCCGCATCAAACATAAAGTAAAAAATGCCATGCAGAAAGATAACATAAATCTCTCCTGCACATCAAACATTCATACATTGAAGACATCACCAAACCTAACAACCATTAGAGACTTCAACCCAGAATACATCACCATTACAGATGCCAGATGAAATGTTGAATGAACTCATAATCGTAGGTTTTAATTTATTGCTTTTTCTAATGAATTTTTAAGTTTTTGTTAATTAGTTTAGTATTTGATTGAATTTAGTTTTAATTGATTTTTTATAAAATTGAGTTACTTGAATCAGAGTAATCTAACATAATTTTAGTATTTAATGAAAAATTAGGAGCAAATCCCTGTAGGATACAATTTTGGACTTACTATCATATTACTTGTTCAATACGTGTTCTTATGTGTACTAAATTGAGAACAATCTAATAAATACTACTAATAGTTTTATCGCATATCACAATTGTTTTGACATTTAAAATGTTCCAAGTGTGCCAATTACAAGTAGATGGAGGTACTTCCTCCAATTATCTTTTCTTTTTAATGATTTGTTTTTTCATACTTTCTTTGTTCAATAAACAATATCTTAATCCAGTTAAACTTCTTCGCCTTTGAGTTAAACTACTTTAAATGTTTTATTAAAAAATTTATTAATTATTATATACTTGAAAATGATTTCATTCAAAAATTTTATGAAACTTTTCTTTTAAAAATATTTAATAAAAAGCATAAAATTGTAAACAGTTGATATCAAACTATTATAGGAAAAGGTCAAGGAGGTAGTACTTTAACAAATAGTACTCAATTTAGGAGATCATATCAATTCCTAATTTTGGCACTATATGTTTTAGAATTATTTAGTTATAATTTTGGATAGTAAATTTTTTATATGAAGCCCATTAGATTCTCACAAAATAAAAAAGTTATTGATTGAATAACTTACAAGGATTATAGTAAAAGAATTGTAGTTGATATATGAGAAAGATAGTCTTTTTCTTGGTAATTATTTTGTACAACTTTATCTTTTATAGGCAAACTTGATTTCAGTGATTTTCTATGATTTACATAATATGCTTTTTGTTTTTTTTTTGTCAAAGAAGTGTTTCAGCTTTGACATAATTATAAAATGCACCAATCACCGGCATAAATGCGCAAATATAAATATAAAGAAGACACCAGGATTTATGTGGAAAATCCCTTAAATTTTAAGGGGAAAAACCATGGAATTGTAGTCCATTAAAAAATTTTCACTATATAAAGTAAACTAGATACACAGTTGGCATGTACCTTATATGATCGATATCCAACAAAAAATAACAGTAATCTAATCCATAATTACTTTTAATTTGCAAACAATAATACTGATTAATTTATTTTTGAACTTAATTTCTTCCACCATTAGATTTTGTTTTGAAAATTAAGATAAAAATTAGTTTAAGTTGTAATAAATTAGCATACCTTAACTTAATTGTGTCAACTGTCCAATATTTTTAGGGATTGGCCCAATGAAATTGTTCCCTGATAAGTTCAATACAATCAATTCAGAAAGGCTTGTTGTCTCATCTGGAATTTTTCCAACCAATTTGTTTCCTGCAAGATCAATGATCCTAAGCAGTCCAAGATATCTTTCACACTCAGGTTTTTCCTTTCCATGTAACCCATGCCTTTTCAACATAGTTGCCTATACCAAAAATACTAGTAACACCATCAGACCCTTTTAGTATTGAATAAAAATAACCATGTTCAATGATGTCATTTGAGTTTCCTTTTTGAGACATGGCAGTCAAATTGTTCCAGAGATGCTGTTCAGAGAGAGGTCCAGGATCCGTATTTTTGCTAATTGACATAAGCTGGCTGGTATCCTTCCCCTGAACTCATTACCTTGTAGGCTCAGATAAAT
>NW_018397270.1:3734431-3735789 GCF_002168275.2 Theobroma umbraticum | reverse complement strand
AGATTTTCTCCTATCCAAGCTGGTATATTTACAGACAATTTATTATTACTTGGATCCAAAAATTTCAACTGACTACAATTCTTCAAAGAAGAGCGCAAATCTCCAGAGAATTTGTTCTTGCTTAAATTAATTGATTCAAGTGACGATAATGATTCAAAAGATCTTGAAATACCCCCTGAGAAGCTGTTATTAGCTAGGTTCAAAACCACAAGGGCTTGCCAGTGAGCAAAACAATCGGGAAGCAATCCAGACAAGATGTTACTAGAAACATCAAGACAGTTCAAAAACTCAGCTTTAATCTTACATAAAGGAGAAACAGATCCTGAGAACTTATTTTGAGAAAGATTCAATGATGACACATTGGAAAGAAACAATGGCAATGGACCCTCAAACAGGTTTGAACTTAAATCTATTACAGCATAAGAACGAAACTTAAGTGATGATAATTTTGGCAGCATTCCAGTGATATGGTTATGAGAGACATTTAAGAGAGCTAAGTATGGAGATAGGTCCCAAAACCAATCGAGGATAGTATCTGAGATTCCAGCACTGGAGATATCAAGTTCAGAAAAATATTTCAGAATTCAACTGAAAAGGGGGAGCCCAAGCAGAGTTGAAAGCCACAACTAAACGGTTAAAGGACAAGTCAAGTGACATTAACTTGAAGAGATTTTTTAAATGAGTTACAGATATCACACCTTCCAAAGAATTCCCAGAAAGATCCAAACGCTCAAGCTCATATAGGCATCCCAAACTTTCAGGCACAGTCCCGTTCAATTGGTTATCACTAAGATCTGATTCTTTCAAAGATGAAAGTGTTGTGAAATCAGGTAACATCCTTGTAAGTTGGTTTCTTGACAAATCCAACAAATCTAAGCACCCAAGAAACCCAGGAATCATTGATCCACTGAAGTTGTTGTCGGAAAGGTCTAATGTTTCAACAGTACATGTGTTACCAAGGAATTTCGGAATTTCACCTTCAAAATTATTTCTCCATAAATAAAGATATTTAAGAGAAATCCTATTCTCGAAAAACTCTGGAATTGAGCTACCTAACAGGTTATCTGAAAGGTCAAGATTAACAATATTGCTTGTAATATTGAACAACAATGGGTACACTGAAGAAGTAAGATCGTTACTAGAGAGATCAATGGGAAGTGGCGATGAAGTGGAATTAGTGAGGAAGGTTGAAAAAGGATTCTCGGAAGCTTACACCCACTCAACTTTAAGTCTTCTAGGTAAGGAAGCATGTTGAGTAGTTGCGGCCAATCCTTAGCATCAGTAAGGTTGTTCCAACTAAGGTCAAGACGTCTTAAAGAAGAAAGACCATGAAGTCAATCAAGGTTGGAAATATTGTA
>NW_018397270.1:3734240-3734421 GCF_002168275.2 Theobroma umbraticum | reverse complement strand
CTAAGATCAAGGAACTGCAATTCTGACAAATTCCCAAGCTGATTGAGTATTGTTGAACTTAATCCAGCACTATCTACATTTAAGTATCTTAACTTGCTCAGTGAGCCATTTAAATTCGGGAACATACTTCCTTTAAATTGATTGTGACTGAGGTCTAAATATCTTAAATGCTGCAGATCAA
>NW_018397270.1:3717240-3734230 GCF_002168275.2 Theobroma umbraticum | reverse complement strand
ATTGATCTTACCTCTTAGAGGGTTTGGCTCCCAGGTCCCAAGGTTACCAAGATCAAGCATGATTACATGGCGTGTTCTATTGCTGCATCGGACACCTCTCCATAGACAACAATCTTTTTTTCCATCTTCATTTTCCCTAGACGAGAGATGACCATAATCGTCGATGAGGCTTTGCTTGACCATAAGCAGAGCTTGTCTTTCCTTCTCTATGCATTGGATCTTTTCTTCTCTGGCACTTGGGTTTAAGCCATTTGCAATTCTCATGCACTGGCAAAGCCCGAAGAATATAAGTAGAAATAGAAAGGACGTCAGCAGTAAAACCATTCTTGTGATGGTCATGAAACTATAAGATTCAAAAAAGGATGATTTGTTGGTTTTAATTACAATGAGTAGTAAATTTGCTTCGTGCATTCCATTATATAGAGCTCAAATAGTATTTATTTTGTTTTATTTTGTAAGTAGTATCATTTACAAAAATATTCATGAATTCTAATTACATGAGGAAATAAATGTAAACATTTGAATAATAAGAGTAGGTCATATAATTCCAATGCACAACAGCTGAAGGATCTACAAGATAGAATAAAAACAGTTAGAAAATAAAAATAAATTAAATTAAAATATTAGAACTATAGTGATCATTCATAGTTCCAAACATTAAACTGATATTGAAAAAAACAAAAGTAGGGAACTGATACGATGTTGCCTTCTTCTTCCTTCCTTTGCTTGAGTCAAACACGTCTGTTTGCAGCATCATTTTAGCCATCATCAACAAGAAAAATAAGCCTGCTACTGTAATCATAATCCTTTATTTTCTGCTACCACTAATCTAGATATTAATTAAGTACCAATGATGGAACTAAGATTTCACATTTAAAGGGTAAAGATAATATTTATAAAATAGTCATATTAGAAGTTTAATGTTTATAAAAATAAAATTTTAAAATTTTTAAAAAGCAAAGATATATTATAAAATTTTAAAACTTTTGAGAAAACAGAATACTACTAATCAATCTCTATTTCCTGGACCACTAATAAAGGCAATAATTCTACAGCATGAAAAAACCTAGTATATCAAGATCCTTTGACATTCTAAAATTGACCCTATTATCTCCTCGTTTTTCATGACAATCTCCTTTGTGACTCACATATGAACTCTCAATCAAGAAATTGTACAAAGAAAAGGAAAGGCATACCTTCCAAGACTTTTCCAATGCTTACTTTGACTCGATTCTAAAGGCGTTACGGAGCCATATGTATGTGAAACATATATGGCTCAATCAATTTGGGTCCCAATTTTAATTAGACAACAAGCCAAGTGAGACATATATGTTATATCGTTACGAGTTAGAACAAAAGGTGTTACGGAGCCATATGTATGTGAAACTTTTGAATTTTCCTTGCTTGTTTTTTCTATTTTGGATTTTAGTATATCATGTACTCACTATTTTCACATTTCTTTTAGAATCATTTGTCTTTACTTTTGGAAATTACTAGGAAGTATCCATTGAGCCTGCCTTAATCTTTTTTTCCTCTTGGTAATTATTATCTTGGAAAGCAGTCTGTCTTTGGATTTAGGTCATCCATCTAGTCTGTCTGAAGATAGTTGATCTCCAATGTAGTTTCCTATTAATCTTTGAACTTAATTGAAACAAGCATGCATCTCATTCCATCTAAAGTTATTTAGTGATGGACGAAATCAAGGTTAGTAGGTTCTCCGTCCTTTTAAAAGTTTTAAAATTTTATAATATATATTTATTTTTTAAAAAATTTTATAATTTTACCCTTATAATAATTTTTTTATTTGGTGAGATTGCCACAGCAATTAATCAAAAACTAATTTTAGTAGATTTAAAAGACTAAAGTAAATCTTATTTTAGCAAAATTATTCCTTCAAGCTCCATTGCTTCAAGACCCCACGACCTTATTCTCTTCCTTTTTTGAACTTCAGTTCCATTCTAGTCCTCGATCTTTAGGACAGTAAAACCTGAGAAACATTATGTTTGGTCTGGTAGCTGACAGATACAGCAGACAACCAATCTAGCTTCTGAAAACAGAGGCATCTATTCTGTCCTAACCATCATCCCCTAATAGCTTTTCATTCACAACAAGTGGTGTAGCTACTGATTTGCATTGCTCCATGGAGTTAGACGGAAGAATGAGGTTAAGGAGCATAAACTCAATATCCAGTTTTGTATCAAACTTAAGAAAGGATGAAACAGAACTTTCCACAATTCCTCCATCAGAAAGCAGATAAGCACACATAGACAAGAATTTCTTAATGCTAAGTAGTGAGCTCATTAATTTAAATATTTATAATTAATGAATCTTTAATATATATTTTTTGTAGTTATGAACAAGCAATTGAGACCAAGGAATGAAATCTGGAAATCTGATAATCAATGTTCAATTAAATATCAAATAGCAATAAAGTGACCTTGTAAAGAAAACAATCTGTGTACCATATATATTAGGCCAATAGACTCCTTAACAATTGTTTTACGACTAAAGCTAAAGGAAGTGAGATGCAAGGATGAGTAACCTCAAATGGTTAAACTTCCTCAGAGTTAATGCGATATTAATTATTTATATGGCAACCAGCCCATCCCTGAAAGCATTAATTCATAGACTCTGATAATGTTTTAGAACGCAAAACCCGAATAAATTTATTTGACCAATGAAATATCTATTTCAGCTAATGAAACAGGTACAACTGATGTCTATAATGTCATCAATTACACACAAAATTGTAAAATACATAGACCAGAAGCTGATTTCGAGGTAGATTATTCATCAACAAACTTTTCATCCTTTCAGGACCTTTGTCTGCTATGTTTCCCATCTTCCTGAATCCACAGTCCATAAATCTAGTGCTGCTACCTGTGACAAAAATCAGTTGTCTTTGGGTGAGTAAAATGCAAGAAGAAATCGATGATTTGAAGAAAACCAATATTAATAGGAATAGTCTGTCCACGTTGGAGATGTCATCACTTATCAATACCAGATTAAACTTTTAAAATTGATCTAAAATTAAGTATTCCAATTATATTAATTTCTTTTTACTATACAAGGGAAATTGTGAGCTTATGCCCTGTCTACACATTCGTGAAGTAGATTTTATTCCTGAACATGTTCAAAATTAGAACCTTAAATCTCATTCACCACTGTAACCTTAGTGAGTGGCTTTCAAAAGTTCATCTACCATAGATATTTATATCAATATATCAATATATTGTCATTAAAAAGTTATGTTGCTTACCTCTAGAAAGTATTAGTAGCCTCTAGCTCTTCAGCCTCCTCTGCAATCTTGATCCCCACAAAGTGATTGTCACGTAGGGTGAGTCCTTCAAGTTGTCCAAGAACCGGAAATATGCATGCCTCCAAGAACGCTTTAACAATAAAGGAGCAAAACCTCCCCAAAACCCAATAAAGAATCCGACTCCCATTCCAGCATAAAACCATTTGTTGAATTCATCTTCAATTTCACCATTAGGTGGTTGACCTTGGGTTGCTTCATCTTCAGGGCACTGCTGCGTCACTGGAGGCCCACATAGTGCCTGGTTACCAACGAAGGCTGACACTTCCATTGTTTGCATTTGAGTGCTTGATGGAATTCTTCCTGATAAATTATTATACGACAAGTTCAAGTAATTCAAAAAGTTTAGATCAACCATGCTCGCTGGGATTTGGCCCGACAGTTGATTTTTTGACAAATCAAGCGATTCTAACTGTTTCAAATGACCAATTGTTTCAGGAATGAACCCTACCAAATTGTTCCCTGATAAGTTCAATTGAACCAATTCAGAAAGGCTTGTTATCTCATCTGGAATTTTTCCAACCAATTTGTTTCCAGCAAGATTAATGATCCTTAGCAATCCAAGATATCTTTCGTACTCATAGTGTTTTCCTTTCCATTCAACCCATGCATTCTCAACATAGTTGCCTCTAAAACCACTTAGCAAATCACCATTAGATCCTTCTTGCCATGAAGACAGATAATCATATTCAACGATGTCATTTGAGTCTCCTTTTCGAGACATGGCCGTCAGATTATTTAAACACAATGGTATTGTTCCAGAGATGGTGTTCTGAGAGAGGTCCAGGATCCGTATATTTGCTAATTGACATAAGTTGACAGGTATCTTTCCCTTGAACTCATTACCTTGTAGGCTCAGATAAATCAAAGATGACAGATTTTCTCCTATCCAAGCTGGTATATTTCCAGACAATTTATTATTACTTAGATCCAAATATTTCAACTGACTGCAATTCTTCAGAGAAGAGGGCAAATCTCCAGAGAATTTGTTATTGCTTAAATTAATTGATTCAATTGACGACAATGATCCAGAAGTTCTTGGAATACCTCCTGAGAAGTTGTTATTAGCTAAGTTCAAAACCACGAGGGCTTCCCAATGAACAAAACAATCGGGAAATACTCCAGACAATGAGTTACTAGAAAGATCAAGAAAGCTCAAAACCTCAGCTTTAATCTTACATAAAGGAGAAACTGATCCTGAGAACTTATTTTTAGAGAGATTCAATGATGACACATTAGAAAGAAACAATGGCAACGGACCCTCCAACAGGTTTGAACTTAAATCTATTCCAACATTACTGAGAAACTTGGTTGATGATAATTGTGGTAGCATGCCATTGAAACTGTTATGAGAGAGATTTAAATGAGTTAGGTGTGGAGGCAGGACCCAAAACCAATTGGGAATAGTATCTGAGATTTCGTCACAGGAGATATCAAGTTGCTCAAAACCTTTTTGAGTTTGGAGCCATATTGGGAAGTGCGGCCCCAGTTTGCAAGAGGATAGATAAATATATTGCAACTGAAAAGGGGGGACCCAAACAGAGCTGAAATTCACAACCAAATGGTTATACGACAAGTCAAGAAACTTTAATTTGGAGAGATTTTTGAAAAGTGTTTCAGATATCACACCTTCAAAAGAATTCCAAGAAACATCCATATATTCAAGCTCCGATAAGCATCCCAAACTTTCAGGAATAGTCCCGTTTAATTGGTTACCACCAATTCTTAAATCTTTCAAGGAAGAAAGTGTTGTGAAATCAGGTAAAGTTCCTGTAAGTTGGTTTCCCGATAACTGCAAGACAGCAAGATTGGAAGGTTGTTTGAAATTAAAGCTCTTTGACAAAGAGCCATTCAATCTATTATCTGAGAGATAAAGCTCTCTTAATGAAGAAAATCTTGCAATATACGGTGACATTAACGGACCATGAAAGTTATTTCTAGATAGGTCCAAAAATTGCAATGAATTTTCTAAGCACCCAAGAAACCCAGGAATCATTGATCCACTGAAGTTGTTGTAAGAAAGGTCTAATGTTTCAACAGTACATGTCTTACCAAGGAACTTCGGAATTTCACCTTCAAAATTATTTCTCCATAAATAAAGATGTTTAAGAGAAATCATATTCTCAAAAAACTCTGGAATTGAGCCACCTAACAAGTTATCTGAAAGGTCAAGATCAACAATCTTGCTGGTAATATTGAACAATAATGTGTACACGGAAGAAGTAAGATTGTTTCTAGAGAGATCAATGGAAATTGGTGATGAAGTCGAATTAGTGAGGGAAGGTGGAGAAAGGATTCTCGGAAGCTTACACCCACTTAACTTTAAATCTTCTAGGTAAGGAAGCATGTTGAGTAGTTGCGGCCAATCCTTAGCATCAGCAAGGTTGTTCCAAGTAAGGTCAAGACGTCTTAAAGAAGAAAGACCATGAAGCCAATCAAGGTTGGAAATATTGTAATCATTTCCACTAAGATCAAGGAACTGCAATTCCGACAAATTCCCAAGCTGATTGAGTATTGTTGAACTTAATCCAGCACTATTTAGATTTAAGTATCTTAACTTGCTCAGTGAGCCATTAAAATTCGGGAACATACTTCCTTTAAATTGATTGGACCTGAGGTCCAAATATCTTAAATGCTGCAGATCAAGCAAGGAAGGATTGATCTTACCTCTTAGAGGGTTTTGCTCCCAGGTCCCAAGGATACCAAGATCAAGCATGATTACATGGCGTGTTCCATTGCTACATTGGACACCTCTCCATAGACAACAATCTTGTTTTCCATCTTCATTTCCCCAAGACGAGAGATGATCATAATCATCGATGAGGATTTGCTTGACCATAAGCAGAGCATGTCTCTCCTTCTCTGGGCATTGGATCTTCTTTTCTCTGGCACTTGGGTTTAAGCCATTTGCAATTCTCATGCACTGGCAAAGCCCCAAAAAATAAAGTAGAGATAGAAAGGATCGCAGCATTAAAAACATTCTTGTGATGGTCATGAAACTATAAGATTCAAAAAAGGATGATTTGTTGGTATTAATTGCAATGAGTAGTAAATTTGCTTTGTGCATTCCATTATATAGAGCTCAAATAGTATTTATTTTGTTTTATTTTTTAAGTGCAATCCATTATCTTTTACCTATCATGTTTTGTCTACAAAGTTACTGTAATCTCAATTTCGGACCCATATATATGTGAACCTTTTTGAATTTTCCTTGCTACTTTTATCTATTTTGGATTTTAGTGTATCCTGTACCCACTCTTTTCACATTTCTTTTAGACTTTTGTCTCTCTAACACCATTCTTCTTTACATATAAAAAGTCACTAGGAAGTATCCAATCAACCTTCCCTAATCTTTTTTCGTCTTGGAAATTGTAATTATCTTGGAAATCAGTCTGTCTTTGGATTTATCATATAAAAATAATTATATTATATATATATATATATATATCAAATTTTATAAACAAATTTGCTAGTTCCAATCTCATGCAATTCACTTTTTACGCTCCTTTTGTAGCTACAATTGTGATTCCCTCTTTGCCTTTTTGCTTTACAGTTGGAGAGGAACTTTTGTGGATGCTTTGTACAAACTTTTTTGAGGCCACTGGTTCACCTATGATCCTCTTTTATAATCATATTTATTGTCTTTTAAAAATAATAAAATTAATTAAAAATTAAGGAGTGACAGGTGGTTGGCTTGCCCATGTCCACTTATGTATTTTTTTTTTTTGAAAATTCCACTTATACAATATTAACTTCTACAATACATAATACAATTAGATAAAATCATGCATACTTTCTTTAACCAAAGCTTTGCCAATGCATTTATTACCCCACTTGAGATGAGGTTATAGTTAATTTAATTTTCATTAGTGATTGTACACGTTTCAATTCAATTTAAAATTTTTTACTCAAAAATTAAAAGAATAAATCGATAAAATTAAAATTTTCGAACGAAACGAATCAATCAAATTAAATCATTTTACTCAAATTTCATTTGGATTGGTGGTTTAGATCATTTTTACTTAACTTTATGAGTTGACTAGCAATGGATCATAATTAGAATATTTTGGGCCAGCCCAGAAGTTTTTGAATGTAAAAAATATGAAAGAAATATCCCAAAGAGGCCCAGCCCATTTTTACAAATTTTTTTTAAAAAAGCCCTAATTTCTGTTTCTCACCCTTTCTTTCTCCGTTTTGTGTGAATCAATTTCCTCCCAAATTCCCAAATTTCAAATCCCTTCCACACTCCCCCCTTTCTCTTTCTCTAAAAACAATTTAACTCCACAGAAGTCACGTGCTAATCACATCCAATTCACCAAAGAAGAAGGGGGAGAAAAACGAAAGTCACGTGCGATATATGGCGGCCTCATCGCCAGCCGCGACGAAGAGCACAAGCGATACAACCACGACGACTGCTACGACGGCTACAGCCACTGCTGCTGCTGCTGCTGCTGCTGCCGCGACACCTTCCCCTCCGCTACCGTTTCAACGTATGGACACGCCGCCTAAGACACAGCGTGGGCTTAATAAGCCTAAGTGTATTCAGTGTGGCAATGTTGCCCGATCCAGGTAGGAAAGTTCTGCCCTTTCTCTCTATTTCCTTTTCTTTACTCTCTGGGTTTTTTGAATTTCATGTGTAGTTATGAGATTTTTTATTTGTTGTTCTTTGTTTTTGGAAATTGGGTTTAGTTTATTTGGTCAGCAATTTGGAAGTTAATTTTGTCATTTGGTTTTTGTTTGGTCAGAAGATGGTAACAGTAAAAGCAGGAGCAAGCAAGTTTAGAATTAGACATGTGTCTGCTTAATTATATATAAGGAACACATTAAGTTGACATAGTTACTTGAATGAACATGTGTTGATTGGTTAAATTTGTTTTAGGAATTATAAAAGTCCAATGTCGTGTTTGAAATTTCTTTTATTTTTCTAGTTTAGTAAAGCGCTTGAAAAATTTCCCCATCAAATGACTCTCATTACTTGGATTACTGGTGCAGGTGCCCGTATCGCTCATGCAAGAGTTGTTGCTCAAAAGCACAAAATCCATGCCATATTCACGGTATGCCAATTTCAACATATTGATCAATAAAACTAGAGAAATGAGTTTTCTTTAGTTATTGTGAAATATGAGTCCTTTGGGTGACGGGATAATTTCCGAATTTGCTGTTGCTTATCGAAAGGTGGAAGTGGGATTTATAGGTCACTGGGTGATATGAAGTAAAAATCATGCTGGACATGGTTAGAATGGATATTTTCTTAAAGCAAATTGTAAAGATCTGGGGATTCTGTTTCATAGTTGTCTACCTTGATTCACTTTCTTTTGGACACCTTGGAATTGAAGACTGTGAAAGGATCTGTAAAAAATTTTAGTTTTACAGCTCAGTGTAGCGACTTTCACTACTATTTGTTGCTTATTTCAGAAGATTAAATATTTTAATTTTGTTGGAAATGGTCATTAAATTCTATCAAAAGGCTAACGATGTGGCGAGCATGGGTTTAAGTTTGTCTATAAAGTGTTCAGATAAGGTGTTGGCTAAAGTGGTTGTTGAAGGTGAAATGGGAGAATTTTGATGTAGGAATTGTTTCCTATAAAACTGAAACTGCAAATATCATTTACAAGATAGATTGTTGTAAGCATTGAGATGTTTTGTTTCCTTATATCCTCAGCAAAACCTAAAACAACTTGTTACTGCCAAAGTAGAATCCATGGAAGGGTTCTTGCATAATTCAATCCTGTCAGATTCTTTCCTGGGCAATGCTTGTTTTATAATTGGTAAAGTACTCAGGTTTCTGGTTGAGATGTGAGTAGTGTAGTTTGAAGGAGGTACAGAAAACATTCAGAAATTTAATAAATTGGGGGGAAAAGAAAGAATTTGTTCTTAATCCTTGAGAGTAGATATGCATTCTTAGGAAATGAAGCACTGAACATCATAAATAACTCATCTCCTTATTTGTACTGTAATTGCAGTTTTAAAGTCTAATTCAGCTTATCCAGAGAAGACACCAACTTCAAGCACTCCTTCATCAGACCAGAAGGCAACTCAGGCTTCTTCTCAAGCGTAAGTTGCAAAAACCAGCTACTGTGCATCTAGCTTCTTTTGGGCATAGAAGTTAGGTGTGACTTTGTGTCGCTGTCAGAACTGAGAATGAGAAGCAGATTACTGTCGAGGCAACTTCACTTACTATGTGAAATAGTTCCGGAACTTTGTTAGGCATGCATATTATAGTTCCTGCTTGACATGTGTAGCTATGTCGTGTTCATCAAATGGGCACCCTTGGAAACATACATCTAATCTGATATTTTATATATTACTTTTCTATCATTACCAATACTGTTTCCAGAATTCTAAATTAGCATAGGTTCCCAAAGCCCACTAATAATTGATGATTTAAAGCCTCTTGGAAATATAATTGGCTCTAGAATTTTCCTTTTGCTTTTTACCTTTCAAGTCCTTTATGTTTTCTTGTCCTCTCCATAGTCAGCTTGTTTTCCTAAAAATTTTATGGCCTTCTTACCATTTTGTTTTTCACTTTCTGAGTTGCTGAATTCATTATATTGTTTGTCCATATAAGTTGTTCAGCCCTATCTTTCTGAGCTTTAAAGTGATTTTTGATTTTGTCATTTGACATGTGGCTGTTTCCTTCCCTGTTGAATTCTATCCAGGACTCCTTTAAGGGTTCCCTCATTTCGGCAACTTTCCAATGCTTTTGCACAATTTGACAATTTGCAGGTCCGCTCAAAGAAACACCTGACAATAAAGGTGCAGTATGGCTTATAGTTAGCCAATGGTCTTTTTCAAGTTTGTTATATTACTGTATAATCCTGAACTTCACTAATCCCTTGACCTTTTTCAGGATGCTGTAGCCTTAAATGAATGGAGGTTTTCCAAGTTGAAGGAATTCAAGGACAGAAATATTGAAGTAGAAAATGAAGCTTTTGAGCTGTACATGCAGAATATTAGTTTACTTGAGGAAGTGTTTTCTACAAAATCTATTCACGAAGGGTCCAATGAGGATGAAGTGTCTAAGCCTAACCCCTCTTCTCAGGAAGATGAGACTTGGATGATGACTTCAGATCTGAAGTTGACACTAAGATCAGACCCAGTGAGAACTGATAACTCTAGAAAAAGGATACAACAAATTGTTGATCAGGGAATAAAAAAGCTTCAGAAATGTGAAGCAGATGATGGTGCTAATGACCCAGATGACCAAAATAAACATGGTAGTAGGTTGAACAAGTTAAAAACCTTGTGGGTTGAGAGAGCTTCGGTTTTAAGTGACTTTGTTGACAAGTTAAACAAAGCTCGAAGTGAAGAGGATCTAAAATCTTGTTTGGAGATGAAAGCACGGCTTTATAATCAAAGCATTGAACAAGCAGACAGAAAAGTAGCAGAAACTAAAGATGCTGAAGCATTGACCAAGCAGGGTGCAGAGAATGATGTAACTCCCAGAAAAGTAGCAGATTATCTGTTGCCGAAATTGTTTACACCAATTGTGATTGATCAAGAAACTATCAACAAAGTTGATGTACATTTCTCTTCCCTAGAGCAGATTGAAGATTTATAAGTTTAAGCAGGATTATTCACTGAGGGACAGACTAGATTCCAGGTTAACCCATTGAGCTATGATTAATGTTGATGGTTAGAATTTCTTTTTCACCCCTTTTTGGCTGAGTAGCAGTGGCTGAAATTTATTGTTGTAATGTAGCCCCACTTAATGTGCTTTAGCAGCTTAGTGTAGAAAATAGTGTTGTTGATATTGCAGTTACTCTTCGCCTGATAAATTTGAATGTAACATATCAGCATTTTTGTGCCTATTTTCGTACTTGCATCGCGTTGTTATTCTGGAGGGCTAGATCATACATTGCTTAGTTTAGAACTTACGAAAAGGACTTTTCTCATTTCTGCTGCTTAAAATTGCTTAAATGGTCATTGCAGGTTTGCATGAGATTCAATTGACAGATTTTCTGGAAACAGGGCTTAAACAGAATTAAATACATTTCAAGTTCTTGAAAGCAAAATCCTAGTTAACCACTGAATAATTGTAGTTATTTAAGTTGTGGTTGCCTTCATCTGGTCAGATAATGCCATGGAAATCCCACAACCACATTGCTTAGAACTAGTGCTAAGAAATACAAGATTGGCCTAGATCATCTTCTTAATACGGTTTGATTTCACTCCATTGAGTTACAAGGAATCAACAGGTTTCTTCAATTTTACTTGATGCTTAAGTAAACTGGATTGCAGTTGCCCTTAACAGGTTAGAATATAGTTAATTTGCAAATCAATTCTTCCAGAAAACTTGGACAAACAAATGACATGCCAACTTGATTTGCAAAAGGGAAAATGCGAATTACAGTGTCGGACTGCAAGGGCAAGAAGATGTTAGGTTGCATGCAAGGAGAACAATGAACATGCTGTTGAGAGTCTAACATTGCAGCCTATTTAAATCCATTACTGACCATTCTGAGCGATGTCTGTAGGAACAAGATAACACTCATTTTCAACCAGATGGAAACAACAGAGAACACAGGGGTAGCAGGGCCGGACATAAACAGAACTAATAAATCTTGTACTAAACAAGTTCAACAAGCCTTCAACATAAGAAATCTGTCTTTCCACTCAAAAAGTTTCCCGC
The DNA here is from genome assembly GCF_002168275.2 of Theobroma umbraticum. Lineage (NCBI taxonomy): Eukaryota > Viridiplantae > Streptophyta > Magnoliopsida > Malvales > Malvaceae > Theobroma > Theobroma umbraticum. The sequence continues at coordinate 3,722,282 of NW_018397270.1, read as the reverse complement.
ACAAAAGAACCAACAAAAGTTGAATACAAAACTTTTTCACTACATTCTACCCTTAGTCATATGGAATCTGGATGTATGCAGCATCACAGACAAAAGGAATGTCAGAATACATGCCAGCAAGAGCACACCGTATGCACTCTAAAACAGTAAATAGGTAGGCAAATGCCACAGCTGTCCAAAAGTGCATCCCCAGCTTACCCCAGTAGACTGCGAGCGGCATCCACCGACTAACAGTCCCTATCACCTGTAGGGCAATTTCCAATAGCATTCCCATCACCACATGAAATCTGAAAAAGTGAGGCCATTCCTTTCTTCTTACAATTCCAAGATATGCAACAAAGAAATATGCCATCAAGAACCAGCTTGGCAATGTCCCAATGGCTCCAAGGAATGGGTAGGTCAAAAACTCAAAGTCTTCCAAGAAGTGGTGTAAATGATATGCTGTCTCTGCATACATCCATGTTTCATGGAGAGGCATTAAATAAGGGAGACACGCCAAACTCCTCCACCACCATTTAGGCTTCTTAGTCATTGGAGGATAGCGGAAACTGTATGGCACATCCTTTGATGCACGAGGCACCAAAATAGAGCTCCTACGCCTAGGAAATGAGGGCACTGTATGAGATAAACCACCCAAATCCCCACTTAACAGTGAGGTCGATGCAGCAGAAAGGTGCAAGGGAGGCAAACCTACAGAATGTAAGACCATAAATTAGAGAAATAAGAAAACTATTAAGGTATTTCTGAAGCAAAGAGAAAAACTAGAATGACCAAATATATGCTGAGGCTTGTAGGAAAACGTAATTTGGTTTTGTCGTGAGCCTAATTCAGAACATGCTACTTATCATATGCATTCCAAATGATGCCTCTTAGCGAAAAGGCATATTTATATACCTTTAACTAGCTGGGACTTTGAATCCTGATCTAGCATCCAAGAACTCCTGATTCTTAACAATGCATCTGTTGCAGGCAAACGAGAAATTGATGCAAAAACAGTGCTACATGGCATGGGCTTAGATAACCTTGAACTCATTGAAGTGCATCCAGAAGGCATGGTACATCCATGCGGAGTCATGGTCAGCTACCTTTAAGAATAATGTAGGGAAATTGATTAACAATTGGCATAGTGAAAAACATAATTAACAAATCATCACATAAACTAAGAAAATTCTCTCATTAAAATGCCTCCATTACAGAAATACAATCACATCAGGACTAGAATAGGGGAAAAACAGCCTTTGCCAAAGAATATCAAATTGTGTTATTTTAAGCTACACAATGGGAAGTAGCTCTCTCCCACCCTATCCATCTCGAGACCTGAACCCGAAACCTCCAAGATAGAGGTTCAAGTTCTAACCAACGGAACAAAGATAACTTTAGTATATGGGCAAGTTCATCTCTTTCGGGTTCAAATCAAAATCTGATCAACACCACCAAAGACCATTGATTAGATTTTCGAAGCATACACTAAAAATTATTCAAATAGGGATCATCAACAATATATTCCAACATAAATTACATCAAAACCATCACAATCATTCAGTTTAAAGGAATTGTCATAACCCACTAAATAGTAACTAATGATATGCAAGTAAAAATCATACATTTCCCCATTCACCAAAATTTAAAATTTTAATTTCTAATCACTCAAAAATATCATTTTTAATTTACCCAAAATGCTCAATTTTTTTTTCGAATATTAAAAACAAGAAATGAAAGTAACAATCGGACATAAAAACAAACCAGACAATAATGTTTTACCGGGTGCTTTTCCGGCGGCCAGTCAAACCCACAAGGCGGAAGGGCGAAGGTGAGGTCCACCGTCGCTGCGGAGGGCCGTCCTCCACAGGATTGTCCAGCTACCGAAACGCTGTCGTTTGAGGGGATACAAGGGGAGAAAATGGGGGAATTCGGGCTTTTAGAGGGTTTTGCTGTCGGCTTGCATGCTGAGGAAAATGGCATTATCTTTGAGGATTTATTACAATTTCATCCGCAATCTTTATCTTAATTATATTTGGACCCCATATGGTTTTCAAATTAACAATACTATACTTTAAAGCCTAATCATTTGTGTAACTTATTACTGAGAAAAAAAAAAGAAAAGAAAAACTTTGGGTCGCATTATTAAATTTAATTTGATTAGGCTTAGACCATTACAATTTTCCAAAAATATGGAATCATTTATTAATTTATCTTAGAATTTTTTTTAGTCTTGATTATATCTTGAGAGCATTGCTATCTTTAAGAATGTGATCCATATATGCTCTTTGTTATATCCAAATAAGTTCTTAAAATATAATTGTCAAAAATAAAATATTAAATAAATTCTTGAATTATCTTAAATTTTTAAAAAAGGCTCTATTTATTTATTATATATAAATAAGTCATGATTCTATGATTGTTAGCCATATCAATTTTTATATTGATAGAAAAATATTACATAACATACATAATCTTAACTATCATTAGACTAATGACGGACACTCGTGGTAGATGATGCGATTTTGTTGATCTATCAAAATTGATAAATCTTGGGGAATTGTATTATAGCATGAATGGTATCAACACATCATCAGTATCTAATCATTGATGCTTATCAGCTTGAAAGGAAAATTTTTATTAATTTCGAAATTCTTTGATTTAATTTCCTTTCGAATTATTTTAGCAAAAAATATCAATCAAATGAAATCTTAATTTCTTACGATATGTTATCTGGATTTATAGGAATGACATGGGTGCATGCCGCTACATTATAAACCTTCCGAGTCATTACAAACAGGAGGTGGCCATGGGAGACTGAGTTTGTAGAAGGCAAAGTCACGCCTATGCTGAGCTGACACAGACACTAGCAAGCTCACTGTGGCCAAGCCTGTAGCAACCAGTAAATTGCCTGTCAATCTGTCATGCATTGTTAGAGCCAAAGAAAAGATATGCTAATGGGTAAGCTTTATTGCCAAGACTAGTGAAGTCCTTTAAATTAGTTCAATCTATGCATTGGTTTTCCTTTTAACAACTTTGAATCATTCTAAAGCAGATGCAATAGCTCATCAGCCCGTAAAACCCCGTTTAATTGTTACAGCAATGGAAGCCTGACCAATGGGATTGCCGCACTAGGACTAATTGCTGCATCCACATTAACTTTTACTGATTCCTTAGTGGTTTCCATGTAGTAACCTCATCTGTCCTGCACTTTCACTTCAAGTTCCGGTTAGATTCTTTGGCAATGTCTGGTGTGTCTGTTGCTGATATGTTTATGGCATGGTGGTGGGTTGTGCTCCTTCTCCACTAAATTGCAGCTATCTTTTTCGATATATTGATTAGCCTGCACCATTTCTCTTATGAGATTTCTTGTGTGAGGGCATCTGGGGACGGATGGTTTACAATCAAAAAATGGATCATGAAGGTGGACATAGGAGACTGAGTTTGTACAAGGCAAAGTTAGGCTGACCTGATGCTAGCAAGCTCACTGTGGCTAAGACAGCAGCTACCAGTAAGTGCCTTTGCATTGTTAAGCTTTGCCAAGACTTCCCAATTTTTACAAATCTTATATGATCCCATATTTCGATTGTATTTCCTATTATTTTTACACTATGAAATTTTATTTTTACAAATTCAAACAATTTTTTGCTTTGTTAAATTTGGATTTTTTATAAAATATATATGATTGTGTGATTCATGATTTGAAAAAAAAGACAGAAAGTATGGATCTATTTACAATATGTAAGAATAATTAATCTCTTGTCCGAACTCGAAGAATTAAAATTCATCTGTAAATAGTGGAATATATGAAAAGAAGGAGGATTGTATGAAACGATTACTCCATGTTAACCTAAATTCATTCAAATTCATTTTGATGAAAGAACTTTCATATATATATATATATATATGAGATTGTAAATATTATTTGTTAATAAATATGTGAGGAGACGATTGAGTTTCTTCTCCAGAATTTTCTTTCAACACCTATTCTTTTTCATCTTCAATTTTCTCAGCATCACTGATAATGGAGGAACAAACCATCATTTTTCAGAAAAAAAGAAAGAAAGAAAAAGATCCAGCATTAAACACACGAAATTTCATTAAAGTGCATTCGAAATACAGATAAAGTGATTCGTACCCGCCAAGCACCAGTGGTAGTAAAGCCAATTAGATAGCTTTTAAGGGTGTGACAGAGTTTGCGAAATCATTGCTAGAAAGCAACTTACGTACATAGCTTTCCAGGTTTATTTATTCTTACTTACTACTTCACAGCATCCCCACTAGCTTGGGAACTAGCTAGTTCTACTTCTCATTTAGTCAAGTAGATGAGGAACGAACTTGATTTCGTCAGTGTCAGCTGAACATTTATAAGCATATCTTTTGGGGCAGTCTTGAAGGATGGATGGTGAGTTTTCCCTGCCCCTTCTAAAGCACAACCGGACCTCCGTCAGTTGGACTGTTCCGCCCACTTCGTTACAGGCAATTTGAGGATATACTCCAAGCTTTTCTTTGATAGCATCTGATATATCTTTTGCCATATAAGGAGCAAATCGGGGTATGATTCTGGTGCCTGCAGGTTGGAAAGGAGGAAATATAAAATCGATACTGCTTTCCTTTTTGTATTTTTTTTTTTAACATGAGAAATATATTCGATTTCAGTTATTTAGAAAGAGGTAATGTCCTCCCATTTCATGAGATGAAATTTTAAATTCTAACCAATAGAATATCTTTTTATCGATAGATTTCATTAAAATACATTGTCTTATGATATTGGACTACATAATATATAGAAGATAACCCTCTTCCATTCTCCGAATATCACATCATCATCTTAGAATTTGAATTTGAGACTTTCACTGTGGAAAACATGTTTTAATGGTGAAATTTCAATTTTTTAATTTAAAAATTCCAAAAATTTTAAATAGCTTGCAATTTAACTTTGAGAGTTAGGTATATGGTGAGCTTCAAGTCCCCTTATCTATTGTCATGAACCCTCATTTAAATAAGGTTATATATATATGATTAAAGTTATAATTATCAGTATATTTAGTATTAAATTGTGT
>NW_018397270.1:3715852-3717230 GCF_002168275.2 Theobroma umbraticum | reverse complement strand
CCTTTGAATGGATCAATGTACTTCACGCCTAGAAATATTGCATGTTTGAAGTAATTTAAAGGATTGTCAGGATAATCAGAACACATTCCATGAAGTTGCCATGCATGTTTCCAGAAATTCTCATTCATTGTCTCATCCTGATAGTCTTCATAGTTTGGCCAATATTTCCGTAAATCCTCCATGATGGATCTCATTTGCGGCTACAAGTTTGAATAAACCAATGGGTAAGCAACAAAAACCAATGGAAAAAAATATTAAGGAATACATCAAAATCCAAAAACAATTTAACTTACCAAAATTTGATCTGGTTTCAAAGGATCCTTGGTGCATCTATTTGTATCCGGATCATAGGGAGGCACCACTTCGCCATCAGCGAATTGTGGCCATAAACCTTGGATGGTAAAAGTGTTGAGAACCTTTGGTTTACATTCAGAGCTTGGTGCATCACAGTGGGCAGGTGGCCAACGCAGACTGAGTTTGTACGTGACAAAGTTAGTCTCACCTGCCACTAGCCAGCTCACTGTGGCTAAGACAGCAGCAACCAGGAAAAGCCTATGCATTGTTAGAGCCAAAGAGAGAATATGCTATTAAGCTTGCCAAGTACTCTCCAATTTTTGCATTGATTCAATGAACATAATCAAGGGTTTTTATAAAAACTTTGAAGCATTCTCAAGCCTAATTTTAGTAAAAAGTGCCAATACGTCACCAATAGGAAAGTATTGCCGCATTAGGAGTTATTGCTAAATCCACATTGCTGATACCTTTGGGTTGTGGTTTCCACTTTCCAGGTCGTAGCCTCATTGTGCTCCACTATCACGTCAATTTTATACTCCCTTTCATCTCATTTTTTTTCTCTTTATTTAATTTTCAAAAAATTTAATTTTATTTATCTATATTTAGTTTTCACCAAAGGATACATATAATCATTAGGGGTCGAAAACAATTACAATTTACATACTATTAGAAAAATAAATTCTTTCGTAGATTCTCCTGTCAAATTTGGTGCTGATAGATAAAAAATATTTTATACTTGATGGTAATTTCAGAATGAAAATTATTTATTTGGCTTCGATTTTTGTATATTTTGGATAAGTTTATGACAATGTAAAATTTTCTCTTTAATTGTATGTGTATCTCAATTTTATTGAGATAACAATAAGGGTATAAGTGCTTTGGTATTAATAAAATTATTTTTTTAAAAAAAGTATATGAGATTTCATTAATGAATAGATTTACAAAAATTACTCGATAAAATGGTAATGGTACAAGACTGTATAAGAAGAGATATAATTCCTCTTTCTTCGCTTGACTGACATATACAATAAAGAACAAATCAATTTGATTGCAATGAGATCATACTACAACTAAGACAATCCCA
>NW_018397270.1:3711017-3715842 GCF_002168275.2 Theobroma umbraticum | reverse complement strand
CAACTCAAGAGTTGAAGGAATAAACCGAATCATCCCACCACAACCAGAGTTGAATCTTCGTGTACATCAAAAACAATTGCAATTTGCAAGAGTATTTAAGTTAAAAGTGCCAATATTCAAATTATTTCAAAGCACAATTTTGCAACAACTTCCAATCATTTTCAAGCAAAGTCCCCGTTTAACTGCACCAATTGAAGCCTAGCCAGTGGAATTACCGCACTAGGACTAGTAGTGATTGCTGCATATATATATACACATTAACTTCTACTGTTCCTTCCACATGGGCTGGTGGTTTCCAGGTAGTAGCCTCGTCGGTCCTCCATCATCAGGCCAATTGTATACTCTCTCCGTTCCATTAATTTTGATATCTCTTTTGCTGTGTAAAGATCTTCTATTGCAGTTCAAATCCAATAACTAGGTGCAGCCAGTGCATTCTTTATTCGAGCCAACAATATAATTAGGCACAGGTATGGGCCGACATGTTGGAGGAGTGGTGTCACATGACACCGCTCCTTTCTTAAAATGTTTTAATTTTTATTCGATTTATCTAGGACGTAAGATAGTTAATATACTAATAAACTTATTTTTTTTTTTACAATTTTATAAAGAGTTGGGTCAAAAATTCCAAATAAAAATGATTTATCAAAAAATAATTTATGTATTAATATTTAAACACTAGAGGAAAAGAAAAAAATTTTCTTCTAAAATTTAAGATTTTTATTAAAAATGTCAAAACCTAAACTACTCTACCTATCTAAAAATTCAAGTCTTTTCCCTTCTCGATCCTTCGCTGTGTTTATCACTTTCAAAACAATTTATCTAAGCTTTAATTGTAAGTAATTTTCAATCTAAATTAAATTTTTAAATACTTCATGTTTAAATTTTTTTTGATTAGTTTGATAATTTGGGTTCATAATTATAATCTAATTAATAGAAAATAGTATTGCATGTCAAATAATATCTTAAAATTATGAATCTTTTATTTATTTATTTTGTAGATATATCATTTGATTATTTGATTTTTGTATTTAACTTTATGTGGTTTGTGGATGATTGTATTTTATTTTTATCAATGAATAGAAAATTGTAATATTATTAGTTATTGAACTTGATAATTTGCTATATAAGATTATTTTTTATTTAATTTTAATATTTTAATTAATACTAATGAATTGTAACTTTTAACCGGTTTTATAATTTTAGATAAATAAGTAATGAAAAAATATTTTAAAAGAAAAAAAATTATCTCATAAGACTCAAATCCAGAACAATAATAATAAAATTCTACTAATAATGGTATTTAATAATATTCTTTTAAATAAAATCGTGTTGAATTTGATATAAATACTTTCTCAATAAACTTTGAATTGAGAAAAAAAACTTTCTAATGATACTATTCAGAAAAATTCCTTAGTCGGCAGCGTGACCACAGGAGCAGGCCCTGAGAACGATGACCGTACAGACCATCATTTAAAGAAGAAACAGGAAACAATGTTCATACATCAAAACTAATGACTTACTCGGCCGACCTTCTTCACACAAGACCAGCAAAGGCCAATCAAATCGTTTTTGTTTTTTCTCAGCCAATCCTGGTGAGTTCATTAAAATAAAAGGAGTGAAACAAGAAAGTTTTCCCAAAAAAGAAATAGGAAGGAGCAAAGATAAAACTAACACCCTGCGGCTCAACAGATGAAGTGCATCAGATCAGCAAACTGATGCTGAGCAACAGGAAGAACAGCCACCAAACATAAAAAACAAAGGACAATCAAATCACTTCATCACTTGACTCACCAAAACACATTCAGCAGGCAGGCTGGTGGCACGTTGTTCCCCTGTTTAGCATGGTTGTCAGCAACTGAATTGGCCTCTCGAAGTGTGTGAATCACCTTCCAGCTCTCAGTTTTCAACACAGCAAATATCTGCCTTCTCTGTGCTTCTCAGTTTTCGTATTTCTGACAAAAATTATGGATGATGTTGATTCTACTTATGGGGTTACAAAGTGGTCCTTTTCGTTTTTTGGCCGCAGCCAGACAAATTCAGAGTTTCTATGTTAGAAAGCCCTGTATACATTGAATTAATGTGAAAAAAATTGGGTGGCAAGCTTAATTATTAGCATATTCTTAATTATATTGCCTTCTTTATACCAGTACATGTTATGGAATTAATTGACGAGAATCCATAATTTCAACAAGCTATAATTAATTAATGCAAAAAACATCTTTTACGTACTTGAGTTAATATAATCAATCAATCAATTGCAGGCAATGTTCAGTACCCTAGAAGAAGATCTATGGAGAAAACCTCTATCTATCTTTCTAAACTTAACTATATGTCTAAAAGTTTCGTATTTAATTAATTGGATTAATTTCAAATGGAGATTTAAATTCTAATCTTATGAGCTTCTAGTGGCAGGCGAAGTTCATACGGCTAACAAAATGATGGAAAAACCCATCATTTTAATTTGCACCCTCCAATTATATTTTGCCACATCACAACTAAAATTTGGTCCTGGTGCCAGGAAGAAGAGATATCTCCATCATAATTATTCCTTAATCTTATCTCTATTGGATTTTCATTAACTAAAATTTGATATTTTGTTTACTACGGAATTTGTTCGATAACCAAAGAAATTCAATATAGTTTTGATGTGTCAAAATATAATTGATGGGTGCAAAATGATGGGCTTTTCATAATTTTTCTCTATTCATAATGGGCAGAGCATTCATTTCCTTTTCCCTTATTTTTTTTTTTCTCTTTTGTTTTGGCTGACCATACCATGACTCAAAGTACTTATAGAAACCCTTGCAGACATTGAATTGATGTATATAAACCACTTATTAGAATCTTGATCTTCACTGTGAAAATGCAGAGGCACTTGCTTGTTGCTGCTATCGTAGCCACATTGAGCTTGCTAGTTTCAGGTCAGAATAACTACCCTGACTTCTTCTACAAACTCAGTCTCCAATGGCCACCTGCGGTTTGTGCCACTTCCCAGTGCCGGACGCCCATCCCCGGAACTTTTACAATCCATGGTTTATGGCCACAAATTGTTGAAGATGACAGCCCGGTTCCTCCTTATAATCCAACAACTAATAAATGCACCGATGTCACACCTACAGCTCCAGATCAGATTTTGGTAAGCAATTCATTTTAAACATATGTACTATTGATATACTTGATATGTCAACTCGATTAGTCAACATCTACTTTTTTAATTAAGTTACTTCAATTTTTATTGTATATTGATTTGTTTATGCAAAATCATAAGATTTATTACAATCCATCCGGGGCAAATATCCTGAAATCGTATGTGGCAAAGTTAAAAACACTGGCACACTCCTATTGAATGAGATCCGCATATGCTTTGAAAGGGTAAACCCACCTTCCGTCCTTCGAGACTGTCCCAGGAGATATTCGAATAGATGTTCGAATGGCAATGACCAAGTACAATTTTCTCCACTTACTTGTAGGGTGTGAGAATTATAAAATATGTAGTGAATGGCGGGGTGGAATTAGTAAAGAATAAACGTGGCAAGCTATATATGTACTTGCTTTATTAAATAATAGTGTAATGAATAAATGCTCTTCTTATCTAGAGGAGAGTTACCTTTTCTTGTATCATTTGCTAATATCAGTTACTTAAGAACTACCATCCAATTATTTCTATCTCTTTTCTCTATGTATCTCCCATCATTCTTGCAATAATCATATCTTACTCTTACTACTAGTTCTCTTCCCTCACCTTAGTGCTTTCCTTTCACCACACCTCCAGAACTACCATTTTTTATTAATTTATACATTAATTAATAAAAAATTAATTTTATTTTTATCACATTTTATTATTTTATTATTTTATATTATATATGTATAATAAAGTTCTATAAATCAATACTTTTGGGAACATGAAAATTTATTAATTAATCGAGATATTAATTAATCGATAAATTAATAATTTATTAATTTATATATTAATTAATAAAAAATTAGTTTATCAATATATTTTTTATTTTTTTCAAAACATTAAATTTTTTTAAAAGGCATTGATTTTTACCATTTTGCAATCATCAAGTCTCTAGCATGATCTGTAAAATACTTTTCATGACATAAAGAGATGGTAAGGACTTTGAAAATAAGTACAATTACAAAAGTTGACTGCCACTCGAAAATATTTTGACAGCATTGATCATCAACAACCTAGGCACCAACAATGCAGCGCCCTTAGAACAAAAACTGGGCCTATAAGTGAAGAATTCAACCCAAAACCACCCATAATGATCCTACAATAAATTCAAGAAAGTCAAAAAACAACCCCGATATAATCCACTAATCATTCCAAGACCATCGGAACAACCCCAAGATCCCCTGCCTTGAACTAAATATGAAAAACAGAACCCAACAAAACCCAACATCAGAAACAGCTCAAAAGCTGTACCATAAAAAATAGCCAAAAGCCTTAGACAAGTGCAGCCCCGCAACAACACTTTCAGGCATAAAAAATATACCATAGAACCCCTTAGATGAGCTAGCACAAAAAGTAAAACCTCATCCACAAGAAGGCAACAAAATCAAGAAGCTGATGGATAGATCTCCAGGCTCAACTTCCTTTCCAAATTTTGAAAGGCACACAGCAAAAAGCTTTCCTTTATCTCATTAGAGAGCCCTCCCAAATCCCGGTATCCACTCATCTAGAATTTCCAATGATCACACATGAAAACTAATAAGCTCCAAAACATTTAACTTAATACATATATTGTTAGTGTAAGCCCTGCAAGTCAATCGGTTTTGTGCTTATAAAATACTATATTAATTAGTCATATTTCATGTT
>NW_018397270.1:3707543-3711007 GCF_002168275.2 Theobroma umbraticum | reverse complement strand
TGAATATTTTATATAATGTATGAGATATTTTTTTATCCATAAGTTTATTTATAAAGAGTTATGAGAGACTTATGTAGTTAAAGTCCTTTGATCATAATGGCCTTACGAAGAAATTATGAGTGTAATAATTATGAGATTCTTATATATTAAAGCCGTGTTTCTAAATATATTCCTAGTCATTGTATTGTCAAGAATAAGGGCATTAACAATGTTTAAAAATTGGTACATGCTAAACCTCTTTACTTTTGAAGTAAGCAACCGATTTTATAAGTTGAATTATGTAAGATACTTGAGAATAGTATGTGGGTACTTGTTAAGGAACAAGTTCATTGAACCTGACCGTTATGAGAGTTCCATTTTGTATTTTACTGAAGTATTTACGAAAATACTCTCATGTGTCAGTAATGTATGTAAACTTTAGACTTTTGATACTAGGTTATCTGATATCAGGTCATTTTGTATGTAATTAGTCATGCTTTGATTTCATCCCTACGATTTTGGAGACGACTAAATGCTTAAATATGATGTTTTTCGTTATAGCGTGAAGCATTAAAAGACTAATGAGTAGTTCAGAAAGGATTTATCACCTTAAGTGATTTGAAGGGTACATATCTCACACGCTCCGAACTTATATTGACAAAGTCCTTGGCCAAGGCGATTTTGATATATCTTGATAGGTCAATATGAAGCTTTAGGACTAATATGGGGTGTCATAAGTACACACCATGTCATGCTTCATGACATATCCATGATATTTGATAAAATGATTGAATTACATTGAAATACTGTACACTGAAAGGCTAGTCAAATCATAAATAGACAAAGAGGTTGTGCTTGATCCTCTTGAAAAAGCAATGTGTAAGGTTGTGCTTGATCCTCTTGAAAGGTACTATGTAAAGGTTATGTTTAATTGTGTAAAAGGCAATTTTATAATGATTGATCTTGTACAAGGCAATATGTAAAGGTTATGCTTGATCCTCTTTTCAAATTTGTTTTGAATCACTTTGATATGTTTGCACATTTCCCCTTGAAGAGTTTTGAGAACTTGTTTTGTAACTTGTTCATTCCTTAACTCACTCTTCAAAACACTTTAATTATACTTTGGTATACTTGCGCATCTCACTTTTGAAGAGTCTTGAAAATCCGCTTTCTACTTACTTGTTCATTTGGTTTCTATATTATTTTTGTTTTAAAGTGAAATCAAATTTGAGAACTTATTTTCAAGCTTGCATTCATTGAAAATTTAATTTGAAGAAAAGAAATTTTTGGTATCCAATTTACCCCCTCTTGGACATTTCCTCGTTATTCTTGAGCTAAAATGTCTAACATTCTTTTTTTTTTCTTTGTTTTTGCTCTTTTGTATTGTTAACTTTGGATTCTTTATAAATTCTTTGTAAATTATCTGAACTCAAAAAAGTGAAATTCATCCATAAATAATGCAATATATGAGGAGAAAGATCGTATGAGAGAGCTTCATACAAATTCTGATGTGTTTAACATTATGATTACGTGTTTGCTAATGTGCAATAACGCTTCATATAATCTTTTGTTTTAGATATATTTCTCATCCAACATTAAACACACGAAATTTCATTAAAGTACATTCGAAATACAGGTAAAGTGATTCGTACTGCCAAGTACCAGTGGTAGTCAAGCCAATTAGATAGCTTTTAAGGGTGTGGCAAAGTTTACGAAAACATTGCTAGAAAGCAATTTAAGTACATAGCTTTCCAGGTTTATTTATGCTTATTTGCCACTTCACAACATCCCCACTAGCTATGGGAACTAGCTAGTTCTACTTCTCCTTTAGCCATTTAGATCATGAGGAGTGAACGTGATTTTGTCAGTTTCATCTGAACAATTATTAGCATATCTTATGGGGCAGTCTTGAAGGATGGATGGTGGGTTTTCACTGTCCCCTCTTTTAATGCGTAACCGGACCTCCTTCAGTTGGACTGTTCCCCTCACTTGGTTACAGAAAATTTGAGGATACACTCCAAGGTTTTCTTTGATAGCATCTGATATATCTTTGGCCATATAAGGAATTAGTCGGGGTTTAATTCTTGTGCTTGCAGGTTGGAAAGGAGGACATATAAAATCGATACTGCTTTCCTTTTGTTTTTTTTTTTTTAACGTGTGAAAGTTATTGAATTTCAGTTATGTAGAAAGAGGTAATGTACTCCCATTTCATATGATGAAAGTTTAAATTCTAACTATTAAAATATCTCTTTATGATATTTTAAATTCATTGATATATATGATACCAATTAATTATACTATGTAAAGAAATATATTGTCTTATGATCTTGGGCTACATAATATATGAGAGATAACCCTCTTCCATTCTCTGCATGTCACTTCACCATCTTAGAATTTGAATTTGAGACTTTCATTGTGGAATCTCAGGTTATAACTATTGAGGTATTATCTTAGAAATAGGTATATTCAGAGACATGTTTTAACGATGAAATTTCAATTTTTGAATTTAAAAATTTCAAAAATTATAAATAGCTTGCAATTTAACTTTGAGAGTTGGACATGTGGTGAGCTTCAAGTTGCCTTCAAGTCCTTTATCTATTGTCATGAACCCTCAATTAAACAAGGTTTTATATATATGAAATTAAAGTTATGATTAATAACTTACATTTACCGGATAAAAGTTGTATATTTAGTATTAAATTGTGTATATACTTTACCTTTGAATGGATCAATGTATTTGATGGTGAGAAATACAGTGGTCCTGCAATAACGATAAGGATTGTTAAGATAATCAGAACACATTCCATGAAGTTTCCATTCAAGTTTCCAAAAATTCTCATTTGTTAATTGTCCGATTCTGATAGTCTCTACAGTTTGGCCAAAATCTCCTTAAGAACTCATGGAGGGGTGTCACTAGATTCTACAAGTTTGAATAAACCAATGGATAAGCAATAGAAACCAATGAAAAATTATTAAAGAATACATCAAAACCAGAAACAATTTAACTTTCCAAAAATTGGTCTAGACTCACAAGAGTGACATCGGTGCATCTATTTGTTTCCGGATCATAGGGAGGCACCAGATTGCCATTAGCGAATTGTGGCCATAAACCATGGATGGTAAAAGTGTCGAGAACGTTGGTTTGCATTTGAAGCTTGCTGGATCATTTCAGACAGAAGGTGGCCAACGCAGACTGAGTTTGTAGGTGGTCAAGTTAGCCTCACCTGACACTATCAAGCTCACTGTGGCTAAGACAGCTGCGACCAGGAAATGCCAATGCATTGTTACAGCCAAAGAGAATATGTTATTACGCGTGCCAAGTACTGTCCAATTTTTCTTTGATTCAATTAACATAAGCAAGGGTTTTTATAACAACTTTGAATCATTGTCAAGCCTAATAATAGTAAAAAGTGCCGATAGATCACCAATGGGAAAATATTGCTGCAGTAGGAGTGATTGCTAAATCCACATTGCTGATATTTTTG
>NW_018397270.1:3706956-3707533 GCF_002168275.2 Theobroma umbraticum | reverse complement strand
TCCACTTTCCAGGTAGTAGCCTCCACCATCACGTCAAGTTTATACTCCCTTTCCTCTCATTTTATTTCTCTTTATTTAATTTTCACCGAATTTAATTTTATTTATTTCTATTTAGTTTTCACCGAAACATACATATAACAGTTACTGGTTGAAAACAATTGTAATTTACATACAATTAGAAAATAAATTCTTTTGCAGATTCTTTAGTCCAATTGGGTGCTGATAGATTAAAAAGGTTTTAAACTTGATGGTAATTTTAGAATGAAAATTTTGTATTTTGTTTTTATTTTTGTAAATTTCAGATAAGTTTATGATGATGTAAACTTTTTTCTTTAATTGTATTTGTGTCTTAATTTTATTGAGATAACAAGTGTATCAGTGTTTTGGTATTAATTAAATTATTTTTTAAAAAAATATATATTAGATTTCATTAATGAATAGATTTACAAAAATTACTTGATAAAATCGTAACGGTACAAGACTGTATAAGAAGGGACATAATTTCTCTTTCTTTGCTTGATTTACATATACAACACAGAACAAACCAGTTCGATTGCAATGAGATCAGACTACAACT
>NW_018397270.1:3703061-3706946 GCF_002168275.2 Theobroma umbraticum | reverse complement strand
CACAAAGTTCCCCAACTCAAGAGTTCAAGAAATAAACCGAATCATCCCACCACGATCAAAGTTGAATCTTCTTGTACATCAAAAAACAATTGCAATTTGCAAGAATATTTAAGTTGAAAGTGCCAATATTCAAATCATTTCTCAAGCACAATTTTACAACAACTTCGAATCATTTTCAAGCAAAATCCTGTTTAACTGCACTAATTGAAACCTCGCCAATGGGATTACCGCACTAGGACTAGGAGTTATTGCTACATATATCTACATTAACTTTTACTGAATCTTCGACATGGAATGGTGGCCCTCCATCATCAATCCAATTGTATACTATCTCCGTACCATTTTGATATCTCTTTTCCTGTGTAAGGATCTTCTATCGCAGTTCAAATCCCATACCTGGTTGGAGGAGGAAAACAAACATATAAGCAAACTATGTTGGTTTGAACCAACAATATAGTTAAGCGCAGGCAATGCATTCTTTATTTGGTCATAGTCACTTGAACAAGCAGTAGAATATTTTGTTAGGGAGTCTTAAAGGACGAAGCGGGGCGTCGCCCTATTAAAGCATAAGGGGCAGCTCCTTCAATTGGATCCTCCGCCTCACTTTATTACGTGAAATTTCGGCATGTGCTCCCAATTTTGCTCTGGTAGCATCCCTCATCTCTTTTGCTTTGTGCAGAGCTTGTCCCGATCCAAATCCCATACCTGTTTGCAGGAAAACAAAAGTATATATAATCAAATGCTTTATTTTCATCTGTTTACACTTGAAAGTCTATTAGGTTTAAGATATGTAAAAGAGAGGTAAACCATCTATCTTAGTCTCATAATCCTCATTCTCCCCTTGTTACTATTCTAATTCAAGACATAAGGCAACAACGATTTATATACTTGCAACTAAAATTCAAGAGATTTTTGCATATAATGAGCTTAAGTTACAGATAAATATGATATTTAAGTTTTCTTTTTTCTCAATCATGAATTTGATTTTCGTTCCGTCAGGAAATTTCCAAGAGGCAGGAACGAGCAGTCCTCCATAATTGTTTACCTGACTATGGTTTATCAGTTTTCTTGTCTAGTAGCCAATTTTTCAATGGCAAAATGACTTATAAAGTAAACTATTTACTAGCACAAAACGTTGAGAAATTAAGGACGATGCAGGTGGATAAATGAAAACAGAGTTCCAAAACTTGGTTTAGCTTTATTCTATCAGAGACAAGCTTCATCCAACTCGATCACATCGTGAGGGCCAAACTTTATACATGGCTCAATGAACAGGTAACAATGTCATCTGATGCTGAGGTGAATAATTTGCAATCTTTGCCAAATACTACCACATGGTTGCAAACGCATATCTTCACCACTCTCTCAAATAAAAGCTCTCTTCAGATAATGTGACCAAACAAAATATTTTTGGGTGCACATTGTGTTAATGTAAATATGGAGTACTACCTTCAATAAATTAAGCTGTGTCACAATCTGTAAAAAATATAAATACCTTGTTGTTGTTCATCATCCATTTTTTTTTTGAAAAGCTATAATTTAATTCACATTTTACATGTTCATCATTGATTAGACTATAGTTTTGATAATGGTATTAAATTTTATTACACAATTTGAACTAAATTTAGAGTTTTTTCTTTTTTTTGTTACCTGTTTTAAGCAGATGCATGGTTCGGACTGGAAAAAGGACATCCAAGAGTGAGATTAGAATATAAACTTATTTAAATTAAAAAAAATAAATTTGGCGGTAAATAAGATCCAAGGAAGTACCAGATCTTATTAAAGTAGTACACTCAAGATACAGGCAGAATGATTCACATTGCCAAGCACCTGTTGTGAAGCTGGGAATACATAGCTTTAAAGGGTGCGGCAAAGTTTTACAAAATTATTTCATAGCATTACATAGCTCGAGAAGTGAGTCTGGGATGCGAGCCTCAGACTTTAATCCTCTTATTGACGAGTAGCAACCATTAAAGTAAGCATGAGTTGCTTATTTATTTTTACTGAATTCGCAACACCCCCTAAATAGGATTTGGAGGGAACCTTATAAGGTTAGTCTCCTCTGAGCAAGTACCAGCCAATTTCTTGGGGCAGTCTCGAAGGACAGAAGGTGGGTCTCCCCTGTTAAAACAAAAACGGATCTCCCACAGCTGAGGGATCCGCAACGGATCTAAAGCGCGAGGCCGAGTGTTACATGCAATTTGAGGATATGCTCCCAAATTTTGCTTGACAGCTTCTAAGATGGTTCCCACTTCATGTGTTTCATCTCCAGGTTGAATTCCAATAACTGGTTAGAGGAGGGAAGCAAAAGATATAATCAATATTGCTTTCCTTTAATTTGTTCACAGGGTTTAGTCAATGTGTTCTTAATAAATACAGTCATTGAATATGAATTTAAAGCTATACTTAATCAATTTTTATGTATAATTACCTTCTAATGGATTGTACGTTTTAGTGAGCAAAACGGTCCTGTGAAAATAACCAAAAGGATCATGAGGATAATTCGAACACATTCCATGATTTTCCCATTCATGGCTCCAAAAACCTTGATCATCCCGTTGATCATTTCTGGTGAGAAGGTTTGGCCAATATTCCGTTAATTCTCCTTGGATGAGCCCCAATTGATTCTACAAGTTTTAATTAAATAAATAACTAATAAGAATTGCAAGAATAAAAATAATATATATAAATAGGACCATAAAATTCTTACCATAGCATCTGCTGAACTCATGGGAGTGACACCGATGCATGAAGTATCCTCGTTGTAGGGACGCACCGGTTCGTCATCAGCATGTTGTGGCCATAAACCATGGATGGTGAACTTATTGGGGATGTCTGGAATACACCTCCTTCCGGTGTAACAAACAGAAGGTGGCCACTGGAGACTGAGCTTGTAGAAGTCAAAATCAGACATAACTGACACTAGCAATGTGGCTAGGACAGCAACAGCTAATAACTGCCTATTCATTGTTGCAAGAAGAAGATGCTAGGTAAGTAATCAAGCTTGCCCAGAGTACATCTATGGAGAATATATATATATATATATATATATATATATATATATATATATATATTGCCGCACTAGCAGTGACTGCTACATCCACATTGCTAATATTTTTGGGTTGTGGTTTCCACTGTCCAGGTTGTAGCCTCATATATTCCCTTTCCTCTCATTTTATTTATCTCTATATAATATTCACCGAGTTTTAAAAAATTTGTTGATTTCAATGTATTTCATATGAATTTGATGTTTTATATTTTTTAATGTCCGAACTATTAAAGAAAGACAAGCTAAAAATTGAGATGGATAAAGTATATATAATTTTACAGTTTGAAAAATTAAAAAAAAAATCATGCACCGATTATTAAATCAAATATTTAGCAATTTCGGAGCTTGTAACGTCCCTGATTTCCTGCTCTATATGTGGTGTAGCTTGGGATGATTCTTTATTGTTTGCAGCTAAGGTAAAAATGTTTTGGGACTTCCTTTGCAGATTCTTTAGGCAAGTTTGGTGCTGATAGATAAAAATGTTTTATACTTGATCGTAGTTCTAGAATGAGAATTATGTTTTATTCTTTGATTTTTATAGTTTGGATAAGTTTATGATGTTACAAACTTTTCTCTTTAGTTATACATGTATCTCAATTTTATTGAGATAACAACAATTATATCAATGTTCAGGTATTAATAAAATTATATTTTCAAAAAAAAATATACATGAGATTTCATTAACGAATAAATTTACAAAAAACTTTTAACAAAATAGTAATGGTACAGAACTACAAATGAAGAGACATAATTCCTCTTTCTTCGCTTGACTGGCATATACAATAAGAACAAACCAACTTGATTGCAATGAGATCAGACTACAACTAAGACAATCC
>NW_018397270.1:3699325-3703051 GCF_002168275.2 Theobroma umbraticum | reverse complement strand
CCCAACTCAAGAGTTGAAGGAATAAACCGAATCATTCCACCACAACCAGAGTTGAATCTTCCTATACATAAAAAATAATTGCAATTTGGAAGAATATTTAAATTAAAAGTGCCAATATTCGAATTATGTCTCGAGCACTATTTTACAACAACTTCAAATCATTTTGAAGCAAAATCCTGTTTAACGGCACTAATTGAAACCTCTCCAATGGGATTACCGCACTAGGACTAGGAGTGATTGCAGCGTATATCCACATTAACTTGTTGCTGGCCTTCGACATTGACTGGTGGTTTTGAGATATCTCCACACCACTTTGATATCTATTTTGGTGTGTAATGATCTTCCAACGCATTTCAAATCCAATACATTGGGCTTATTTTTTAACCAACAGTATAATTAGGCGCAGGTAATGCGTTCTTTATTTGGTCATTGTCACTTGAACAAGCATTAGAATATTTTGTGGAGGCAGTGTCCAAGGACGAAAGGTGGCTTTGCCCTATCAAACCATAAGCGAAGCTCCTTCAATTGGCTAGTCCTGCTAGCTTTTTTACATATAATTCCAGCATATGCTCCCAATTTTGCTTTGATAGCATCCATTATCTCTTTTGCTTTGTACAGAGCTTGTCCAAATCCCATACCTGTTTGCAGGAAACAGACATAATCTTGAATTAGCAATCGCACCCAAGCTTTTGATTCATTGATTGGTACATAAATTTCTTGTCTAAAAAACAGAGTTCAAATCCCTCTTTCTCCAATTATTAAAAAAAATAAAAAAAGAAATCTTGAGTTAACAATCTTCTTAATGGCCGCCTTTGAATCAGTCTCCACTGAAATTTTGCTCTGATCCTGGTCCCAACACAGTTTTAAACCATAGAGAATTTCCCATAATTGGGCCAAAGAATAGCTTATCAAATTAATTCCGTGGAACTTTTACTTAATTACCTGATATCTGGTCGGATTTAAATAATATGGATCCAAGTTAAAGTTCATTGACTTTCAATCTACATATAATTCTCTATTTAGCCATCGTTTTCATATTTATATTTGACAATACATATTCTGAGGTCCATAAACTTTGAATTCTTAAATCATCATTTTCAAATATATATATATATATGATGAAATATATAGTGAGGTCCATAAACTTTGAATTCCTTAGAGCAATGAGAATTCAATTAGGATTTTAATGCTTAATAAGATGGATAAAAATCTTAGATATGAAGATAATAATGAAATAAATAAGAGAACAAAAATGCATAAATCGTCAAGGATTAATATCAAATTTGCAACTACATTATGATTAATGTCATTGCACTTCAATTTTATTGAATTTGTTCGCTATATTTTTTATTTTGTTAATATTTAATAAAAATAATAATGAAATTAAATATTAAAGAATATTCTATTAATGCAATGTCAAATTTCATTGTTCAACGATCAAGGAAATTGAAAAATACATTAACAAAATCAATGAAATTGGAGGACGAAGTAGAATTCAACATCGAATCATCATTTAATGACAAATTAAACCTTAATTTCGTTTTTGAGTATTGTAAGCATAAATTCATCATGAATTCTAAGCCATCTCAAAAAGGGATACATCCAATTACATTCCAATTTAGAGGCGGCTTGCCTAATGCCAAGAGAGGGACAAGGCCGAACAGTCCCTCAAAATAAATGCAAAAAGAAGGAATTTGCTAAGATTTATGGGTTTGAATAGAGCATACAGAAGGGATAAAAGAGCAACAGGCATATGAATACTGTTTTAAATCCAAGTAACAATAGCATATAATTAATTATAAATTTTGTAAAAAATTTACATCCTTTGCAAAGTATGAAACCCATGATATGTCCCTATTTGTAAATTGCTACCTTAATTTGAATCCTGACAATTTTTAAGGTTAAATATATCCTTCAGTTGTAGGTACTTAGGTGATATAGTCTATTGGCTTTATGATGTTGCTCCAGTTTTGATTGGTATTGCATTAACAATGTACCCTACATTCTGTTCTCTAAACAAGAAAAAAGAAAAGAAAAGATTATTATGATTACTTCAGCATAAGAAGTAATTGCCATTCTCTTATTTTCTGAAGGATCAACTCTGGAAGAAAAAAATATTCCTTCCTTTCTTGATTGAATGATAATGAATTACCTTTCAAAAAAAAAAAAAAAACTCTGGAAGAATACAGGATTTAGTTGCTAGTTCTACTGTTTGTGCCTATCATTTCTGGAATAAAATACCTTTTTCTTGTGGTGCTTAACTTTCTGTGATTGAGGATTATGTTATGTTTAAGTTTATCCAATAGATCGATTTAGCCACGTTAATTCCAGAAAAATGCCTGTAGTTGTATAGGTTTTCTTACTCAAACTGGCTTCTAATGCTATGGCAGTTTTTGGCCAATCAAGCATGAGACTTGACATGGCATTCCGGTATTGAGGTTCAATAAAATTATTTTTCAAAATTTTTTTTAAAAGTGAACATTAGGAACCCTCAGGCTTAGTCATTGCTAGAGATTAATAAGCATTTACTGGCTAATGAATAAGCTAGTCCATAACTTCTAGTCGTGTGTGTCTACCATTTCATGAATAAAATTTCACTTCTAATATTTAAATGTTTTATGGGGTGAAGGATGGATCTGGGTTAGGGTCCTGCGTTCATCTTTATGGATTGGCTCCTGGGATTTCATTTCTGCTTCACTATGGTGGATTGATGCCTATTAAATGCTTTATGAATAGAAGACTCATTCATGTGATTAAGCATAAGGTCAAGGTAAGTTGATCTACTTTTAATTTTTCGATTAATAAATTTTAAGAATCTTCTAACTTAATCTGGTAAATTAATTACATATATGCTCTCTAACTTTTTATATCCATTTCTTTTTTAGGTGACAATTCACTGAATTTGAGTCGCAAAACAAACGATGGTCTTTCTCCTGGTGTTCATCATTGAAATTTAAGGATTGAAAAATTCAAGGTTGACGGCATGAACATATATTTTGCCTTTGTACAAACATTGAAATTTCTTACATAAGTAGCCAAGCAATCGACTTTTCTTCCTTTTTTTTTATAAGGTGATTTTACTAACATTAAACTACCATAACGAGGAGTGGAGGGTCTCTTGTGGCCTTTCAAAAATTTTAAAAATTTTTATATAATACGTATATTTTTTAATGAGCCTTAAAATAATTTTTTATTATATTATTAATATAATATGAGCATTTTAAAAAATAATCCTTCAAAATAAGATGTTTTCAAAAATAACCTCTTTTATAATTTTAACTATTTTTAGTCAAATTGAACAAAATTATCCTTAATGAAATTACATGTCAGGATGTTACACACCGTGTACAGAAACATGTTACATGTCATGGTAGATTGTTACACGTTATGTACAAAAACGTGTGACACGCCATGTACAAAAACATGTTATATGCCATGATTAGGTTATTACACGTCATGTATAAAAACGTGTGACACGCTATGGTTAAGTTGTTACATGCCATGTACAATTATGTTACACGTTATGATTAGGTTGTTATACATCATGTTAAAAAAATATTATTATTACACGTCATGTACAAAAATATGTTACACATTATGGTTAAAAAAAATATTGTTACACCTGATGTTGAAAAACAATACTGTTATTACACATCATGTTGAAAAAATATTATTGTTACACGTCATATTCAAAATCATTTTGGTTACACTTTAATGCCTAAACTG
>NW_018397270.1:3699231-3699315 GCF_002168275.2 Theobroma umbraticum | reverse complement strand
TTACAAACCAAAACTTCAAATCTTCTCAACTCTCTTTATTTTTTTTTTATTTTTTTTGACAATTTGACACCGATTAAAGTGTTT
>NW_018397270.1:3684981-3699221 GCF_002168275.2 Theobroma umbraticum | reverse complement strand
TTTATAAATCAAAACACAAATTTTCTTATCTAAAAAACCTATTTTGATTAAAAATCGAAAAAAAAAAATCATTGAAAACCTAAGTTTATAAATTTTAAAATTTTGAGTTTATTGATGTCTAGATCCTGAATTGATAAGCTATTTCAAATATCTGTGATCATTTCTACTATTTAGTTTTATCCGAAATACCAAAAAATTAAATTCTCCAAATAGTCATCCACTCAAGCACATCAAAACTATTATTTGGTGCCTTCAAAATACTAGAAAGAGAAATCTAAAAGCACGAGAGAGAGAAATCGAGAGCATAAAAGACGAATGTCGAAAAGAGAAATCGATAAAATTAGAGAGAGTAGGATGTTGAGAGAGAGAAATCATAAACACAAATGAAAAAAAATTGTGATGAATGGTTTAATTTATTTGAAATAGTTTCAAGGATATTTTCATCAAGTCATGACTAAATATAACTAAAAACAGTTAAATTTATTTTGATGCTATTTTTGAAATGCTCTTATCAAGAAAGGTTATTCCTCACAATTTTCTCAATATAATATGTTATATATATTTTAATAGGCCCCTAAATAATTTTTTATTAAATTATTAATACAAATAAAAAAAATCCAAAATCTTAGCAAAAAGCTACAGACTTAAGCTGGCATAAAATGTCTGATTAGTGCAGAAAGTAGAGTAAACACAATTGCAGTAGGAAACTACTTCACTAAGTTTAGTTGCAATTTCCTTCCCTAATATGAGCTTAAGAGACAAAGGAAAGCCCTCTACCATTTCCCTAAAGACCTGTGCTGTACAGAGGAAAACAGAGACTCAAGATTTCATCAAGCACGTCTTTTTCTAACCCAAAATCCCTTCCCCAATTCTGCATGGCTGTCTTAAAAAAAAAAAAAACAAAAGAAATAGCCCCTTTCTCAACCGAAGAAGTCCCCAACACAACCGACGCAAAAACACAGCCAATGTAAGAACAAAATCAAAAACCACGTACATATCAAAAGGATTTCTTCGAGAGAAAAACACCAAGACTTTTCTTCTGTTGTTTTGACCATATGGCATGGATGACTTTTCCTTATTAATTAATCAAATTTGGGGGCTGGACGTTCTAGGTTGGGACTCTCCCCCTATACCTTATCATGGATGACTGTTTCTTAAGCAACAAAATTTGGTGGCTGCTATATTAAAGTTCAATGTCCAAGTGATTACTCTTTCCATCTCACATTTTCCGTCTATGCTTGATTTTTTGGATTAAGATAAAATTTACCGCGGTACTATAAATTAATATTAAATTTTGTTAATTGTATTTCAATATCATTGAATTTTGTTACGAGAATTTTTAATGTTGTTAGTTTTTTACATAAATTAACATAATTGATGAAATTTTACCATATGTATATGTATTTCGTGAAATATTTCAAATTTGTTATTTTTGTTATATAAAAATCAAGGAAATTGAAAATACAGTGATAAAATATATTGCATTAACAAAATATTCAGCATGATATTTATATTCTATTATTTTTTGTCCAAAGATCAATGAAATTGAAATTATAGTGGTAACATTCAATGAATTTTAAGTACCCATAGTACGGTGACAAATTTAGCCTTTGTCTCTTGATTTTTTTATCAATCTCAATTGTGGTCATTATATTTTAAATTATTATGTGTAAAATTAAAGTTTTAAAAAAAATTTACAAATTTTATAATTTTATATATTTTGTTAAAAATCATCAAAGTTGAGATCATTTGACTGAAAAAGTCAATAAAAGCAGGTATAATTAGATAGAAAGAGTATTAATCCTTTGTTGTTTGCTTTTTGAAATTACAAAAAGTTTGGTCGATTAATGATGTGTTTAACAAGTAAAGAAGAATATTTCAACACATATCATGGAGAGTCATTGTCAACAAAAGACATGGACCGACTCCCATAACTCGAACAGTGAAACCATTTTCTAATGTCAACCGAATTGCACATCACGTTATATAATCCTTGAAGCCAAGGTTTTATTGATTTCAGGATTTCTTGAGTAGGTTGAGACGATGGCAATGGCTTCCTCAACTCTTCCTGTCCTCTTTTCTGCCATTTTTGTTCACCTTCTTACCCTTTCTATCGCTCAAAAAGAGCTGCGCTATTCTTACTGTGAAAACAGTACGGGTAACGTTTCTGCCAGTAGTCCTTACCAGGACAATCTCAACCGTGTTCTTTCTTCCTTCTCCTCCGACACGGGAAACGACCATGGATTCTACAATGCATCCTTTGGCGAAAACCCTGACCAAGTTTTTGTAAGGGCGCTTTGTCGAGGAGACGTTGAGCCAGATATTTGCCGTTCTTGCATATCAGACGTTAGCAATCTGCGAGCTAGTGTTTGTCCCAACCAGAAGGAGGCAATTTTTGGGTATGATGAGTGTATGGTATTTTACACAAATCGCTCTATCTTTGGCGTTATAGAAACTTGGCCTCGTATGTGGCTGTGGAGTCCAGTCAACGCCTCAGATCCTGCTGGCTTCAGTGCCACTCTGAGGACATTGTTGGATACGTCGCGGACGCAAGCTGCAGCTGGAGATTCTCTTCAAAAGTTTGCAGTAAACGATGAACTCGCTCCAGATTTCACAAGAGTGTTTGTACTCACGGAGTGCACTCCCGATTTATCTGAACAACAATGCTTGGATTGTCTGGACCGGATTATTAAAGAACAGCCAGATTGTTGCACTGGAAGGAACGGAGGCAGGGTCATAGCCCCAAGTTGTAATTTCAGGTTTGAGAGCAATCGCTTCTACAACATAACGCAGACATCTCCACCACCGCCTGGAGGTATATGTAAGCCATGCTTGTTGAATTATAAAATTCAAAACTCATAAGTTTTGATATGTGAGGTCACAATATCTGTTTCTCGCAGGAAAGAAGAATAACACATCTCGAACTGTCATCATCATCGTTATTCCAATTGCTAGTGTGGTGATATTAATCATCTGTGTCTACATCTTCTTGAAAATGAGGAAGACAAGGGAGCAGGATGTTGAGTGTAAGATAAACTTTACGCTAATTCAGCAATTTCTAAGACACAATGCTTTTATAGTTTTAGGATTCTAACTCGATTGAATTTTAATTACCGGATAGGTCCTGATTTCGTCATAATACAATGCTTTTATATTCTTTAGTATTTGACTAGTACTTAGCTCAGCCTCTGCTAATCACTAGCTTGCTCCTCTTCTGCAGCCGATGACGATGAAATTATCACTGCAGAGTCTTTGCAATATGATTTCGACACCATTAAAGCTGCAACAAATAACTTTTCTGATGAAAATAGGCTTGGACAAGGTGGCTTTGGGGCTGTTTACAAGGTAGAGAACCGTGTCAAAATTGTGTTAGGGATAAACATTTCTACTTCTTGGAATATTATGATGTGTTTGACATATATGAACTTTTCTCCAACGCCTATGTTTCCAGGGTAGGCTTTCCACCGGGCAAGATATAGCTGTAAAAAGGCTATCGAAGGATTCTGGACAAGGAGACCTAGAATTCAAGAATGAAGTCCTCTTGTTGGCTAAGCTTCAACACCGGAATTTAGTTAGACTTCTTGGTTTTAGCCTGCAAAGAAATGAAAGACTTCTTATCTACGAGTTCGTGCCTAATTCAAGCCTTGATCGCTTCATATTTGGTATGGCTGCACTCTATCTATGATTTCAGATTTCTATTTAATTGCAATTGAATTAGCTTCTTCAGTTTTTACAGATCAGAATGTATTTTATTGGTTATTAGAAATTAAGCACTCTTGATTGAGATCTTACTTGCATTGAAACACATTCTTGTATGAACGTATAGATCCAAAAAGGAGAGAACAATTGGATTGGGAACAACGCTACAAAATCATAGGAGGCATTGCTCGTGGACTGGTTTACCTTCATGAAGATTCTCGACTTCGAATAATTCATCGTGATCTTAAAGCAAGTAATATTTTGTTAGACACCGATATGAATCCCAAAATTGCAGATTTTGGCATGGCCAGATTATTTGCAATGGACCAAACACAAGGCAATACAAGCAGAATCGTGGGAACCTAGTAAGTTCTGAACATGATAAACTTCTAAATCGTACTCTTTAACTTGTACAAATTAATAATGATAGGGAAAGTAACTTTCCCTAACCCCATGCATGTTTAAGAGGAAAACAACTAGCTATATATGATTATAATTATTTTTTTCTTCTTGATTTGTAGTGGTTATATGGCTCCAGAGTATGCAATGCATGGACAATTTTCAGTAAAATCTGATATATTTAGCTTTGGTGTTCTGATTCTGGAGATCGTAAGTGGTCAAAGAAATATTTGTTTCCACGACAGAGATAACGTGGAAGATCTTCTAAGCTATGTAAGTGTAACATCTACAAAGTATGAACTTTAAACTCACAAAATGTGAATACTGAGTATAGTCCCGATTTCATGTTTCTATTGGTAAATTCTTACAGGCATGGAAGAATTGGAGGGAAGGGACGACGCTGAATCTCATAGATCCTTCCTTGAAGGTATCTTCAAAAGCTGAAATGACACGATGCATCCACATTGCCTTGCTATGCGTTCAAGAAAATGTAGTCGACAGACCAACCATGGCTTCCGTTGCTATCATGCTTAATAGCTACTCCGTCACTCTACCGGCACCCTCTCATCCAGCATTTTTTGTGCACAGCACCATTGAATCAAACCTCTCTTCCTCATCGGTATATACCTCAAGGGTCACGGATCATGCCCTTAATGATGATATTCTTCTGTTGTCGAACAACGAGACATCTATTACAGAGTTATATCCTCGCTAGTGCTAAGGAATTGATATTGGATTCAATTATAGCCATTTTTGTTTATAATAGTCTTAATTTGCAACATGTGTATTGCACATAGATGATTTATAACACATTCATATCACAATTTTTACATTAAAATTTTTGCAAGGAAGATGAGCATTTTGATCTATGCTCAATTTAAATAATTAAGTCAAGTATATAGCCAATTCTATGTTATATTAGGGAGGGGTACGCAAAGCATGATAATACACCGATGAAAAATTTGGATCTTTCCTTCTGTCTCTCTTGTTCTTTGTTTTAGATCAATCAAGCCTTAGGCTACAGAACCTTTAACAGAGATAGGCTGATGACTATTTCCTGGTCTTATTTGAAAAAGAAAGAAGAGATTATTGATAAAAATTATCTCATGAGCGGCAGTGCAAGAGAGAGCCTGCGTGGCTGTAGTAGATTGAGAGATTGAGAGAGATCTGTCAACAGTTCGGATGAGTGCTTTCTGCCAGTTCTATATGGGGTATTGGAGAAATATGTATTGTAGAAGAAATTAAAACAAAAGCAACAAGGTCGTGATGCAAAAACAAAGTCAAGTTTCAATAACCAAAAATGGGTTAGAAAAAGAAATCATAGAATGTAATTCTGGTCAAGCACATAACCAGAAAGGTAAAGAAAAAATTATTGGAACAGAAGAGCCCACCACGAATTCAAATTCATCCTTATATGTAAAATAGATGTCCTTCTTTGCATGCATTTTGGCTTTTGGATGTTGGAGGAGAGTGCTATTAATTGAATGTGCCAATCTAGTTTGAGACCGTGCGACTTACGGAAAGAACTTAATGATATTGACATATTCAAAAATATGATACTAGTATGGTTCATTTTGTTCATGTCTTCAGAGAAGCAAATTCATTTTTCGACTCACTTGCTAAATTAGTGATGAGTATAGATCAAATTTTTTCTATGCTTGGTGTGTTAAAATTGGAATATATCTCAGCTTTAATGGAGGATGGCCTGATGATGCTTTGAATGGGTGGAGATGAGGTCACGAGCAACAGCATGTGACTAGTCTAAAATAGCAGTTTATGCATTGGTTATTTTCAGTTTTTTGTCTTCAGCATTATGTCAATTTAGTAACGTGGATTTACCATGTTGAGTTGTGAATACTAGGATATCAGCCACTAATATCATGCTACAACAAAATAGTTATTGGTCGTTTTATTGTTTAGTTATGTATTGGTTTTTTTGGTTTTGTTTTGTTCTTTCTGTTTTGTAACTACTGGAAATATATGCTCAATGAAAAACAAAACATGGTGTCTTTGTCTTCATGTTTTTTTCTCGGCTTGATTAAGTTTCAATGTATTTCTTAATTCATCCTTTTTTAACACAGTATCAGAGCAATTCATGTGTTCTTAAGAGACTAGTGAAACTATTTTTTTTTAGAATATCTAATCTTGCTGTCTCATATCTTCCATTAGGAAAATCTCTGCAAGAAAATCTATGGCTTCAACCAGTTCCAATGTTGTAGCTCCACCAATGTTTAACGAAGATAACTACCCAATTTGGGCAGTGAAGATGAAAGCTTATCTCCATGTGTTTGGCCTTTGGGAAGTTGTGGAATTGGGTGGAGATACTCCAATTCAAAAGCACACAAATCCTACAATGGCACAATTGAAGTAGCATAGTGAAGAGGTTGCCAAGAGATTCTAGGCCCTTTCATGCATCCACTACTATATCTAACTCCATATTCACTGGGATAATGGCTTGCGAGAATCATAAAGATGCTTTGGACAAGTTACAAGAGAAATTCTACGGAAGTGATAGGACTTGACAGATGCAAGTACTTAATCTGTTGAGGAAATTTGAAGTTTTAAAAATGAAAGATAATGAGACTATTAAAGAGTATTCTGATAAAATAATGAAAATTGAGAATCAACTAAGGTTACTTGGGGAAGACCTTCTAAAGAGAAGGATTATGAATAAAGTCCTAGTAAGCCTACCGGATAAGTTTGAAGCTAAGGTATCTTCACTTGAAGAGTCCAAGGATATCTCACGCCTTACTGTCACAGAGCTTGTTAATGCTCTCCAAGCACAAGAACAAAGACATGCTCTTAAGGAATAAAACACGGTAGAAGGATCCTTCATGACCCGAACAAAGGAGAAATGGAGTGACAACAACAAAAAGAATGGCTTGGACAAGAAAGATAAGGACAAGAGATCTGGAGATGGAAAACAAGGCAAACCGACAACTAAGTATCTTGCTTATTCACATTGCGAAAAGAGAACACATCTTGAAAAATATTGTTGGTATCGTCCAAATGTTCAGTGCAGGTCATGCCATCAATTAGGACATGTGGAGAGAGTTTGCAAATCGAAGAGAAACAGACCTGAGAAGAAGGTTGCTATTGCAGAACATCAGGAAACAGTTGATGAATTTTTATTCATGACAAGGAAATATGAAGTTTCAAGCAAGAAGCACACATTGCTGATTAATAGCTCATGTTTGAATCAATGAAATGCAAGTTTACAATTATTCATTACAATCGACAACCTTTTATCGAACACATTTTTTGAAACCTTCCATCGTTCTATTAAAATTCGAGACTGTGATCTTAGCTAGAGAATTCCCTGAGAAAAACTTATCTTTACAAGCTCTTCAAAGAAATCTCATCATCGGAGTCGTTAGTCGTATACAAAATATATATTCTTAATTACAATTGACAATCTTTTATTGAAAGCGTTTCTCGGCTCCTCCCATCTTTTTTGGTAAAATCAAAATACATTTTCTCATCTAGAGATTTTCTTAAGAAACTTACCATTCCATCTTTTAGGTAAAACACAAGAACAAATCCTCACCTACAGAATTTCTCAAGCAAGTTTATCCTTACAAACTTCCCGAAAAGGTCTCATCATCGGAGACATTGTTCATTTCAAAACATATCATGATGTGGATTTCAGTTTATTTAATACAAACGACAACCTTTGTTGAAAGCATAGCTTGAATCCTCCCATCTTTCTGGTAAAATCTGAGATCGCTTTCTCATCTAGAGAGTTTTTTGGGAGACCTATCTTTACAAGCCTCTCGAAAGAGTGTCGTTATCAGAGTCTTTATTTGTTTTTTTTTTCATAATTGAAAAAAAGAGATTCGAACCTTACTTTTTAAGTAAGAGAATAATGTACCAACCAATGAGTCAAATACTTGAGTGCAAAATCCTTATTTGTTGCACAACAATATTTACCCAAAAATACATGACATGAATATTTATACATGAAGTAATAATGGTTTGAAATGGTTAGGAAGTTTATCATTTTTTATATTATCTCTATGCTTATATTTTTGTACTATTATTATCATTCTTAAAATCCTTTCATATCACTTTATTCATATTAACCTAAGTTTAGGGAAAAATAAAATAAAATATTTCCATACATATATGTTTCTTGAAATTTACTAAACTACACTTTTTTATATTTTTTGTTCTCGTTTACATATATTTTCTATGACGGACACACATATTTTCCCATGAATTGACCCATTCTTTTTATTGTATTAACTTTTTTTACAAATATTATAGACTAAATAAAAAAAAATAAAAAAAACAATTAAACAAACTAAATGAAAAAAAAAAGACCAACCCAATACAAAGCCCAACAAATAAAGAGTTCAAGACATTTACCTAAACTTGAGCTAATAAATGTCTCAAGAAGTTTAGGTTGTAAAAATAGGTTTACACCTTTCTTTCTTTGCCCATCTTACTGTCCAAAACAGTCTTGCCAAGGACCAGCTTCAAGCCTGCTGAATCAAAACCCAAACAATAGCCCAAGCCTTCTTCAGATCTTTACTCAACTAAACCCTAACTCTAAAAGGATTGTTTTTTTTGGGGTTGCCCTATTTTTATTCTTAAATAACGTAGATCGGCCTAGATCCAAGCTTCATCTGACCGCAAAACGCCTAGATCTAATAACTTTCTAGACTAAAGAACAAAGCATGAGAGTAGTTAATGGTTTACTCAAGGCCACACAAGACCTGGGACCTTTAAAGACTCAATGGAAACTCAATTGAATTTGGACAAATAATAAATGTAAGTAAAAAATAGAAATAAAATCTAAATCTAAATTAAAATAAGGACAGAAATACAAAAACGAAAATAATTAATTTACATTACAACAAGAAAAGAGTAACTCTCCTCTAGATAAGAAGAGCATTTGTTCATTACACTATTATCTAATAAAGCAAGCCATTAGCTACATAATTTATAATTCTCACACTCCACTAGTATGTTTTACACATTTGCTTTGTTACACGTCTCTCAACTACAACTAAATTTTGTATGTTTGTAGTACAAAAGCAGATCTTATATATAAATTTGCTCTGATAAAGTGTGTGGAAATTTGTGTCACGTGAATATTTGGTGGATTTCAATACTAGGGGGATTTCGAAGTGGCACAAACCGAAGTTCGCCATTGGAGACTGAGTTTGTAGAAGAAGTCAGGGTACTTAGTCTAACCTGAAACTACCAAGCTCAATGTTATCATACCGATTAGGTGCAGCAAGATGAGTTTGATGTGTTTTTCTTTGTCTACGAGATCATTTTTTATGTGTTTTTTTCTTTTTCCAGTATAAAAGCAGATCTTATATATATATATTAATTGAATCTTCTACGTGAGGATTTTTATAATAACTTTGAATGTTACACTTACAAAAATAAAAGAAAATCTTCAAAAAATTCACTTATGACAACACTCATAAGACTCTCAAAACCTGAGAAAAAAAGAAAGGATAAGGAATAATTATGATGGAGTAACTCCATCGTAATGCATATATATACATAACATTTCAAAAATATAATTTATAATTGAATTATAAGTATTTAATTTTTTTCAAAATTAATGTGCTTGCTTTCGAAATTTAATATTTTTATAAAATTTGTTTAATTGTCAAATAAACTATATCATCTTGGAATGAACTACATGAAAAGAGAGAGAGTTACACCATAATATATATGAATAAATATTAATCAAATAAATTTAAAAATATAAATTGAAAAACATGAAAATTAATAACAACATTTGTATGTAAATATGCAACAATGCTAGCACTCAAATATGCAATGATAAAATTGAAAAAATCATGAGAAGTTGAATAAATAGAAATGTAAAGAAAACCTCAAATAAAACTATTAAACATGTAAATTAAATTTAATTTGAAACAAAATGTAACATTAATTCATATCATCTTTTTCACGTGAATAAGGAATGGAACTGAATCATAGTGTGCTTCGCAATCGTCTTATAGTTACATCCACGTCACTTCTTTTTTCATAATAAATCCATCAACAATCTGCAACCAGTTAGATTAATGCAAATACGCCATGAAAACAAGAATGGAAAACCAAAAGAGAATGTAATTTATTAAATTCAGTCATGCATCATCCTCAAACCCCTATAGTATAAAAACTGACTTCAAATACTGTAATTTACGTTACCAAAAACTGACAAACTAAGACAAATACAGTACAATTATGTAAAGAAAATATCAATTATTTCCATTCACAAAATAAAATTAAAGGACAGTTTTTACATTTTCAGTAGAATGTTGTTCAAGGGTGAAAGACAGAATCTTCAAACCAAAAATTCAAGTTGATATTCATGATTTGATGCACTGACAGGAGTTGGAAATGATGATGTTATCAGAGAATAACTGGCATGGTTGATTTGACCGTGGATAGGTTTGTGAATATTTGAACGCCAAAGAAGAAACAAAGTAAATTATTCAAGAGGACAGGAGCTGCTCAAACTTTGTCTTCTTCTTGGGTACGTAAAATCGTCTACCAAGTATATTATTAAAAATATAAATCTATAACTATATTTAAAAGAAGGCTCAAAGGGCTTACTTGCTTAACATTTAACTTCATCTAAGTAAGTCTGTTTAACTAATATTATTAAAAAACTATATTTAAAGGAAACCCCAAAGGCTTTTTTACATAACAGTTGACTTCATCTAAGTAAGTCTGTTTAACCAATATTGTTAAAATTACTATGATGTAATAATGGTAAGTAAGCAAAGGGTGTAGGGTTAACGTCGCCATTGGCCATTGCCACTCCTCTCCCCCTACGCGTCATCCTCACACGCCCTTTCCCGCTTCAATTACAAATCTCATGTTGTTTCGATTCAACTTTCCCCTTTTTATCTGTTTCTCCCTCTATATTTCCTTTCCCTTTTCCAACCTTCAATTTAAATCTAATCACATCTACATAAAGTTTATTACAATTATTAACAAATTCAAAATTTTAACATTTTAAAAGATTGAAAATAAAGTTAAAATCCAAGAGCCAATTACTTTGTGAGTGATTCATCTCTAAGTGAAATTATATTTATACTGTTTAACTATGTGACAAGGTCAATTGCCCTGTCCATCTCATTTCATAAATTTATTAATAATATAAAAACAAAATTCTTAACAACCAAATAAATGAAAATCAATTAAATCAAAAGCATGAACTTGCTTACTTATATGTCAGTATTTTTTTTATTATAGCCATATAAAAGTACATGAATCTTATAAAATTTCCAAGGGGAATGTTTTCAAAGTTTTTTACTTCATCCAATAATTAAAAAATATGTTTCCTCTTAAACACGTAAATTTTGATATTACTGGAGTACTCCATTTGTTGTTATCATTTAAAATAACAACAAAATTCTACGTGTAAGTGTTTTATTTTTTTTTCATAGTCTGGTTAATTTAATGATCTAAAGTTGTATAATCAATTCTGTGCTTCTTTGCTTATGATGAAGCAAAAGAGTGTAAGTGCACAAATTATAGTACTTCTTTTTACTAATCGTTTTTCTCTTTTATATATATATTTATAGCATCTTAAAAATATAATTTTTATATAACCAGTCCATGCAAGCAAAAAAATTATATTTCGATATTTAATCATGCAAAGAATACTGATAAATTAAGAGAAATTCAGTACAATTATATAAAGAAAATATCAATTATTTTCATCGACAAAGTAAAATTGAAGGACGATTCTTTACTTTTTCACTAGGATATTGTTCAAGGATGAAAGACAGAATCTTGAAATCAGGAATTCAAGATGATATTCATGTTTTGATGCACGACAGGAGGTGGAAATGATGATGTTATCGGAGAATACTTATTATTTATTTAATTTAATTATTATTACCATATTTTGTATTTGTATTTTTATTTGCACTTATTTTAACTTTGGTTTTATTTTATTGTTATTTGTATTTCTTTTTTGTTTATGGGTTGATATTAAGCCCAAATTAGGTATTAGGCTTCCTACTTGACTTATTTAATACTCATTCTACTTGACTTGACCTTCCAAATTCATCTCTCTCTGCTTCTAATTGTTCGTTCAATCAAAGTACAATTTTTTGGCCAATGTTTAATCATATACTTCAATACAGTCCATTTGGTATTAGTCTTTCTAGGAGTTTGATTGATATTAACAAATTAGACAACCACAAAGAGAATGAACTACTAATTGAAGAGGGTTTGCCCTTAGAGATTTATGAAAAGTTTTTGTATGTAATAATAAGATTCATTTAGTTGCTGCTAAGAGAGTACTCAGATATGTGAAAAGGACCTTGAACTACAGATTGAAGTTTTGTAAAGCTAAAAAACAAGAGCTTCAAGGCTACTGTGATAATAACTAGGGTGGAAGTTTGGAGGACTCTACCAGTAGGTATTGTTTTTCATTTAGAAGTGCTATTTTTGCTTGCAACTCTAAGAAGCACGACATTGTAGCTTAATCATCTGTAGAAGCAGAATATGTTGTTGCTACTTCAGTTGCAAACCAGACAATTTGGTTGAGAAAGATTCTTCAAGATCTGAAGTTTAACTGTGAACTTACTGCACTCTGGATTGACAACAAGTCTTCTATTTCTATGGCGAAAAATCCAATAGATTATGGGAGGACTAAGCACATTAGAAGTAAAGATCATGCTATTAGGGAGGTAGTTAAAAATGATGAGATATCTATTATCCATTGCAGTACAGATGAGTAGCTAGCAAACATTTTCACCAAAGGGCTTGATAAAGACAAGTTTGAAAATCTGAGAGCTAATTAGAAAGTCTGCAATTCAAGCTTCCAAGAGGTGTGTTGAAGATGGAAGGTTCCCTTCGACATCTGCTGGTGGTTTCCAGGCAGTAGCCTCGTCGGTCCTCCTTCATGAAGGCAATTGTATACTATCTCCATACCATTTTGATATCTCTTTTGCTGTGTGATGCTCTTCTATCGCATTTCAAATCCCATACCTGGTTGGAGGAGGAAAACAAACATACAAGAAAACTTTTTTTTTTTTTTTTTCGAAAAGTGGGATGATCAACTCTTTTTTTTTTTTTTAATTTCTAAAATTGAGTTCAGTTGCGAGACTTCGGTTGAGTTTGGTTTTGTGTATCAAATATCTTATTTGTTTTTAGGTGGTTTTGTCTAAATGTGATCGGTATTCCGTATCAATGATGCGTGTCTATGTAGTGGTTTGATGCTGGTATGTTAGAACTGATTCTTCATCAATTTGTTTCGTCTCAATCTTCAACAGATTCATTAATAGAGAGAGAATACAACTCCATGGTTCTACAAAAATACCCTACAAAACAAATGAGAATTGTATTCTCATAGCAGGGGAGACAAAGCAGCCTCACCAACATGCATAAAATTTGAATCCTTAATTCCCAAAGGGCATGCCACTTGAGTTCCTCAGGACTCCTCCGCAGCAACCGGATGGAATGGTTTTTCCTCTAATTGATCCATCGACATTGAATTTCATTTTATTAGCCGTTGGTGGTACCATGGACGCAACCTTAACTTCTGGTCGTATTTGTCTACCATTTCATGAATAAAATTTCTCTTATAATATTTTTTTATTTTATGAATGTAATACTTATTCATACGATTAAGCATGAGGCCAAAATAGGTTGATCTACTTTTAATTTTCAGATTAATAAATTTTAAGAAGCTGTTAACTTAATCTTATAAATTACATTTATACTCTCTAATTCTTTTTTTATTTTGACTATTATTATTATTGTGAAAATTCACTGAATTTGAATCGCAGGACAAAAGATTATGGATTGAAAATTCAAGCTTGACTGATCTAACATATTATATTTTGCATTGAACAAAGATTTGGGGTGATTTTCTTACATGAGTAGCCAATCAACAGACTTTTCTTCAGTTGTTATGGCCTAATGGAATCGATGACCTTTTCTAATTAATTAATCAAATATTTTGTAGGTTGGAACTCTCCCCTGTACCCTATCATGGGTGACTTCCTCTTAAGTACCAAAATTTGGGGGCTGAACTTTGTAGATTGGAACTCTAATGTTTTGTTGTCTATATCAAAGTTCACATCCAAGTTATTACTCTGTCCATCTCACTTTGTCCGTTCATGTTTGATTTCTGGAATTAAGATAATTTT
>NW_018397270.1:3680456-3684971 GCF_002168275.2 Theobroma umbraticum | reverse complement strand
AAAAAAATTAGCTTCACGCAATGTATCCACGAACACTACATTGGGAATTTTTGTCCTAAAGCAATCAGTCTCATTGAATATTCCCCACATCCTCCAAGGGCGTAACTGTCACTCATTTTAAAGCCACCACAAAATCCGACTCCACAATCAAATTCACCCCACTCCATTATATTTGACCAAACACCTTCACTGCGACGAGGATGGCCATTATCTCTGCATTTGTAATTACTCCATTGTAATTGATGGAAATTTACCATTTCTATATGTATTTCTAGAAATATTTTAAATTTGTTATTTTTTTTATCTAAGAATCAACGAAATTGAAAATACAGTGGTAGAATTTATTGCAAATTATGTCTTTTTTTGCTCAAAAATCAACGAAATTGAAATCATATTGGTAAAATTCAACAAAAAGGTTGGTCGATGAATGATGTGTTTGACAAGTAAAGAAGAATATTTCAACAGCTATCATGGTTTAATTGTCCAAACAAAATTTGAACCTTATATAATCCTTGAAGCCAATTCATTTTCATTTCAAGATTTCGTGAGTAGGTTGAGACGATGGCAATAGCTTCCTTAACTCTTCCTATCTTCTTT
The DNA here is from genome assembly GCF_002168275.2 of Theobroma umbraticum. Lineage (NCBI taxonomy): Eukaryota > Viridiplantae > Streptophyta > Magnoliopsida > Malvales > Malvaceae > Theobroma > Theobroma umbraticum. The sequence goes on along the minus strand of NW_018397270.1, from coordinate 3,684,374 downwards.
TCTGCCATATTTGTTCACCTCCTTACCCTTTCAATCGCCCAAAAAGAGCTGCGCTATTCTTACTGTGAAAACAGAAGGGGTAACTTTTCCGCCGGTAGTCCTTACCATGACAATCTTAACCGCGTTCTCTCTTCCCTCTCCTCCGACACGGAAAACGACCATGGATTCTACAATGCATCCTTCGGTGAAAACCCTGACCATGTTTTTGCACGGGCGCTTTGTCGAGGAGACGTTGAGCCAGCTACTTGCCGTTCTTGCATATCAGACACTAGCAATCTGCGAGCTAGTGTTTGTCCCAACCAGAAGGAGGCAATTTTGGGGTATGACGAGTGTATGGTATTTTACACAAATCGCTCTATCTTTGGCGTTATAGAAACTTCGCCTCGTTTGTGGCTGTGGAATCCAGTCAACGCCTCAGATCCTGCTAGCTTGAGTGCCACACTGAGGACATTGTTGGATACATCGCGGATGCAAGCTGCAGCAGGAGACTCTCTTCGAAAGTTTGCAGTAAACGATGCAGTCGCTTCAGATTTCACAAGAGTGTTTGTACTCACGGAGTGCACTCCTGATTTATCTGAGCAACAGTGCTTGAATTGTCTGGACCAGATTATCGAAGAGCAGCCAGACTGTTGCACTGGAAGGACCGGAGGCAGGGTCATAGCCCCAAGTTGTAATTTCAGGTTCGAGAACTATCGCTTTTACAACATAACACCGGTGTAATCGTCTCCACCGTCAATAGTATTTTCTGCCTCACCTGGAGGTATATAGGCATGAGGTGGAATAACACATTATATAGGCATAACGTATAGCAATAATTGCCTACTAAGGCATGACATGTAACACTATGACATAGTCCTATTTTCCATTTTGAATAAATGCCCTGGTAATTTGATATCCAAAGAACCATATAAGAGGCTCCATAGCATTCAAAATAATAGGAGTTATTCTTGATGGAATTAAGCAGACACCTTCCAATAACACTATAACATGGTCTTAAAAATAAAATCATATTCACCTCCATGCCTAATGATTCCTCTATGAACAACACCCTAAACACCTTAAACCACAAAACAAAAAAGGTTAAGTAATCATGAAGAACTTGAAGATTTTAGAGAGAAGGGAGAGAGGATAGCAGGTTAGAGAGAGAAAGTGAAGAAGGGAAATGAGGGAAAGAGGAAAAAAAAAGAGTTTTTATTCCAACGTTTAATGCTTATTAAACCACGTCGTTTTGGGGAGATGAGGGAAGTGTAAGTTTAGGCCTAAACGACATCACTTGGAGGGGGCCTTTGAACCACCAAACGGTGCGTCTTGAAAGGGATTTAGTGGGCTGGTGCAGAAGGCTTGCCTTCCTCTTCACCGTCTGTCTTAGGCGGTCTCTGTCCTAGGCCATCCCTAGCCCAGCAAGCTAAGGCTTTCTCCCTTTTTTGTTCATTGATCTGTTACTAGGTTGTGTGTTGGGGCTTGCCCACTTATCAAACCCAAAGGTGTTGTTTAGAAATTTATTTAGTTTAGGTAAAAATATGTTATGTGATGTTTTTAAAGTAGACAAATAAAAATAAAAATATATAAGGCATCAAATAAAAAGATGGCTATTTGATAAAAAAAGTTAGAGCAGGTTAAATAGAATATAGATATATATAAAATATATAAAAAATGAATAAATAAATAAATAATAATAAAATGTCTGATCCAAAAATGGTAACAGTAGATCTACATTAAAAATAAAAATATATGAGAGAAATAAATAAACATTTAGTAGTAAAAATATAGAACTAAGTAAATAAGATAATATTTAGTTATGAAAAATCAATTTAGCTAAAGGAAAAGAAATATATGAAAACGTAAAGTTATATTTATATTTTATCGTAAAAAAAGAAAGAGAAGGACTATGTAAGGGGTGAAAATAATATTAAAATAGATAATTATGTGAAAGTGGGTTAAATAAAAAGATGGATAAAATGAAAGGATAAGTTAGGCATGTGAATGGAAATGAAATATTTAATTATATAAGCTTATATTTATATAGATATATATGTATAAATAAAATAAAATGAAGGAATGAGGCTTATTATGAAATTATTAAATGTAAATCTATCATGTGTGTCTTGGAATCCATATTGATGATGGAATGTTCATTCCAAACATAAGAAGTCGCAATTTCAAATGAATTTTCTTAGGCTAAAGATTTTGATTAAGACCTCACCAGTACGATAAGAGGGTCTTAATTTTAAATTCTGATGTTCTCAATTTTAAATAAATAAAAATTATATATACTTAATTACCAATTAGTTAAAATATAAAAACAAAAGAAATAAGGAAATGATGATAACCATAAATATGGTAATAGTAATAATAAATACAAGAAAAGGGATGGATAAAATATATACATGAAGATATAAAAGAATATAGGATTATATAAAACAATGAGATTCATGATGATAAATAACTAACAAAAAATCAAAATTTCAAAAAATAATGAAATTCACCGTAGTGGTGAATATGGCTAAAATGTAAAGACAAATATCTACATAAAATCAATAATAATAATAATAAGAAGAAGAAGGTAGAAGAAAACCATAGTTAGTCAAAAGGAAGATAAGTTAGGTTGATAAAGAAAGAGAAAAAAGTTTGGTAAAAAAAATATATGCATAAATGATAATAACTATGAAACAAAATATTTGGTTTAAAAATATGATTTTTAGGGAAGTTTATGTAGTAAGATAAATAAGTGTTCACATAGCAAAACACATAACAAAATAAAAATGGTTATATAGGAACAATAAGTAAATATAAAATATTCGTTCATGGTATATATGCATACAGGAAGAAATAATAAAATTTTTAAAGACAAGAAACAAATATTAGAATTTATGAGTACATCAGGTACCATTGTTGTATTATTAAATGTCATGGCATATAGACATATTTTGTATACAAGTATAAGCCTCAATGATGGGACTTTTCGAGGGAGATTGTGGAAGTGAGTTTCTTCGAAAATTCCCTAGGTGAAAGGATACTTCCAAGTCCCACTAGTACGATGGGAGGCCTCGGAGAATATCCTTAATAAAAAGCTTCCGCTCGTATTAGGTTTGTATTCATGAAAAAATATTGATTTTACTTGCAAACGACTACCTCAATGATGAGATTTACTAGTTAAACTCGTTAAGACGAGTTTCCCTGATAATTCCCTAAGTGAGAGCATATTCTCGGATTTTATCAGTGTGATGGGCGGATTCAAGAAATATGTTCAATAAAAGGTTTTGTTTGGCATTACTCATTTTTTTGCCATGCATTTCATAATCACATCATGCACACGTCACACTCGTAAAATCAAATAAAATATTTTAATTTATTATTAGAATAAAAGATAAAATAAATAAATAATAATTAAGGAAACTTAAGAATAAAATCAATGAGTTAGGATAACATATGATTAAATGGTATCGTTCATGGAACGAGTGCCATGGGAATGCTAATCCTTCCCTGTGTGTAATCGTACTCCTAACCCAACTCTAAATAAAATATGTAGACCAATTTGTTGTTCTTTAGACGGACCTAAAGTCTATTTAGAATTTCATCGAATAGAACAAATTTAATAGGCGGCCAATCGTACCTACGTAAAAAAGATTGGTAGTGATTCCTTAAACCATCCACTTTTAGTGGTAGGGTTCCCAGACCCGCATGTTATGACAGCTTGGTGACTCTGTTGAAGACGAAAGAGAGTCGAGCCATAATTAATCATAGGTTATCTTAAGCCCTAAATAATTTAGTATTTCTTTTATATTTGAGAATTTGTTTTAAGCATTACGATTTTGTGCATTAATTATTTTATAGTCATTATTTTATTATTTTTTAATTATGGAGAATTTAGGATAGATGGATGTGAGATTGTCTATCAAAGGTTGGTACGTTCCTTCA
>NW_018397270.1:3652610-3680446 GCF_002168275.2 Theobroma umbraticum | reverse complement strand
ACATGTTGCATTCATGCATAAGCATTCTACCCCGACTTTGTCCTTTATTAGGGGGAGTGTAGTAGCTATATTCTCGTAAGGTGATAACCTCTGCATGGGCTAGTGAACACTCCCACTTAAATTGAACCTAGTCCATTCGAAACCTGTAATGGGTGAGGATTGAGGTACCTTAATAGTCCGAGTGGACAACAGTGAGGAACAATTTGAGAACCTTTAGCCTCGTTCAAAATCAAATCCAACATATAGAGTGTCATAAGCACCTTTTCCCTAGGTAGAGCTTCACCTATGCGTCAAAGAGAAAGATCTTGAATTGGGCACAGATGAAGTAACTCCTTTTACACCTTTTGCCTTAAATTCCTCACCAAAAATAATAAGAATCATGGAGTAGATTACCTCCAATGACGTGAAAAATATCCATGACAATAGTTACTGTTTTTATTTCTAATGCAAGTTAATGTAATTCACCATATTGACTTGAATATTCTTTTTCTCTCTCTTTCATTTGTCATGCACCCATTTGCATCATTGCATATGGGGAAATAATGGCTATACAACAACTGTTGACTAAAGGAATCTTGATTACATTTATGGCATTGTCATCAACTAGCTTGCTTTATAAGTATAGGAACAACTATAAGGTCGAACTACAAATGAGACAAGCTCAACAAGATGAAAGAGATTGTTTGGCCAAGGGGCATATCCCAACTCTTTTAGAGAAGGCTCATTTTGATCTCAAACAAAATGACCTTTCAAAGATGAAAGAGATTTGGGAGCAATAGAGGCGTAGTAGTCAAGATAGTTTCTACAACAAGTATGGGCACATTGCATGGCTTTTCTATGTGCACGTGAATGATTAGCTACTTAAGGCAATCACTTAGTTTTGGGATCCTTCTTACTAGTATTTTGTGTTCAATGAAGTTGATATGAGACCAATAATAGAGGAATATTCATGCAATCACTTAGTTTTGGGATCCTTCTTACTGGTATTTTGTGTTCAATGAAGTCGATATGACACCAATAATAGAGGAATATTCATCATTACTTCATATAAACCAAATGTAACCGGACAAGGTACACTAGAGAGCTTAGAAGACCAAGCATTGGAAGAAACTGACCAAGTTGTTAAATGTCACCACTGGAGAGGTCAATCAAAACTTGAAGAAAAAAGGGGATATTGAGTGCCTTTCATGGAATTTCCTAAATAATTATATTTAGAAACACAAGGAAGATGAACAAGGTCATCTTGCCTTTGCCTTGACAATATTTGGGTTAGTGATCATCTCAAAAATCTTAAGACACGTTGAAGTCTCGATCATAGATTTCTTTGACCAAGTAACAAGGAACATCAACCTAGCTTCAGCCATCATAGTTGAGACATTGAGATCAATGAACTATTGTCGGCGGAAGGGTGAAGGGCATTTCATCGGTTGTGCCCAACTTCCCACCATATGGATAAAAAGCCACTTTGAATGCAAGGTTGATAGATTCTGAAAGCCATTCCTCTCATCAAGTTGTCCAATCCATGAATTCTGTGAAAGCGAATAACCAGTCTGCAAGAAAAAGGAAAAATGGATTACAAGACTTCGAAGGTTAATAAGTGTGTGGGTGACCTAGGGGGCTCCCTAGATGCCTAGGATGCAAGTGATGTACAAGTGTGGAGATGAACCATCGGTACCACTAATGGGACCTTGGGGAGTAAATAGTTATGCTCCAAAAATGGTACAAAGACAATTTGGATCTGAGCAATTTGTACCAATGACACACAAGCTCAACCAACTAGATTTCTCGTACAGAAAGTCGGGAACCCTTAAGAAGATCCAAGATATTATTCAAGCATAAAGAAAAATAAGTAGGGTGGATCAAGGAAGGTTCACTAATGAGGTCACCACTAGATATTTAGCTTGGCATGCCTAGCGAGTAAAAGATATCGTATGTCCTCTAAAAAGTGCATCCAAATTCTTTGTTGGTCTAGATCCTCAAGATATTCTCCTAGAAAATGAGCTGGCTAAAAGAAAACTTGAGATAGAAATGATGAATATGAGCACAGATACAAAGTTGAACTAGAGGAAGTAAAAAAAAAAGCCTCGATGAGAGTTTACTAAGACGATTATACCACATGCGTCTAGATTGCTTTAATCCATATAAAGAGTTATTTAATTTAATCAAATAAATTTCTTGAAAATTCAAATTTTGTGCCTCAGGCAGCTTAAATCCTTTAGGGATTTTTATATAGATATTGTTATCAAGTGAGCCATATTAATAGGCTGTAGCTATATTTATTAGACACATTTTAATTTTGTCATTTATTGCCACACTAATTAATATATAATTGTTTCATCCACCACAGAGAACATATCTCTTCATACTCAATACCAGGTCTTTGGGTAAAATCTTATATGATAAGACATGCTTTATATCTCATAATCTCATTTTTCTTATTTCGTATTCTTACAAATACTCATATATGTCCCATTAGTTTTATATAATTTGCTAAATGGACTACGGATCCAAAAACTTCATATTTTGCAAATAAATTCAATTCCTCTTTAATTGCATCTTTTTACATTGGCCAATCATTTCTATGTCCATATTCTTCAATAAATATAAGTTCAAGATCCTCGTTTTTCTTTCATAATATTGATTTCTATATTATACACAAAAAAATCATTAACATTTATTTCATTCCAGTTCTATTTTTTCTCGTCATGACATAATTGATTGAGATCTCTTTATTTTCAATAATTTCAAGTACTTGAGTTTCTTTTGAAATTATGCCAAGGATCTCTTTTAAAGTTTCTACTTCCTTTTTCTGACCATATTTAATATTAGCTTATTTCTTTGTTGAGAATTTTATCTTTGAAACCGATTGGTCTTTATATTTTTAGTATGGCTTGTCCTACAAGGACATTAATGCTAATCGAAGTATTTGTAGCTAGTATATAAGATTTAGTTATTCTATTTAAGTCAATGAATACGTCTAGCAATTGATTGATTATATTTTGCAAAAGAATTATCTTTTGAACTTCAAGTTGATATTAATTTGTGCGAGCATCAAAACTAGATAATGATAATTAGATGAAAATTTATATCCAACGTATATTCTTAACCTCCTTTGAGAACTCATCTTTGTGTGGAAAAAATATTTCTTGTATCTAAATAGAGTGTCGTTGTAGTAATGTCTGCTAGACATATATTTATATCATGGATTTTAGATCTAACAAGATGAATATCTATATTTTTCTTCAATAAAAAAAGATATATACATTAAGAAACTTACAAGTAAACATAAAAAATATTAAATATAGAATTAAAACACATAATAAAAGCATATCATTTAAATATAATGAGAATATATAAAAGCATCTTTATAATATAGTTACACTAAAATATACCAATGAACTATTGAGAAATTTCATTCTTTGATATTTTCATTACCAATAACAACATTAATTCCTATTTCAGGATGGACAGGAAAATTAGTAATGGATATTTCCATTACTAATCATATGATTAATTCCTTTTTAGGGTAGATATGAAATCAACAACATATCAACTTGGTCATGGTTAAAATTATTAGAATATGTTTTAGCTTTCAATGATACTTGATAAAATTCAAGACATATAAGTATGTGACTAATGGCCTTTCATGCCACATTGATGACAAGACATTTTATATATTCTTTTTATTCTGTCCATATTTTTCTTTTCATTATTTATCCACTTTTGGTGGGTTAAAATTATTCATCTACTTTTGGTGGATTACAAGTATTCATCTACTTCTTGATATGCTATCCACTTTTAGTGGGTTACTGGGTTAATGTATTTATCCACTTTTGGTAATAAAATTATATAGTGTAAAATATTATGACTATCATAATTATTAAATGACATTGCATTCATTTCAAGGAATGGATGGATTCATGACTATGACCATAATGCTTAAATGGTGCCGCATTCATTTCAGGGAATGGATAAATTTATACTTTTTTTAGTAGCCTGTTTGTTACATTCATTTCAAGGAATGGACATTCATGATTTTTCATTAATAGCTATATTATAGCAAATTCACTTTCCAATTAAGGAATAAAATATAATATATACTATATGATAGTAAAATTCATATTAAAGTTATATTTTTAAGGGAATAAAAACATCAAAGAGATATTAAGTTAGTTGATTTGTTACAACTAGAAATTAAAGAACAAATGACATTTCAACACTTACCTAATTTGCTAAAACTAGAAATCAAAACCCAATCATTAAAATTCTTTTGAAGCTTGAAGATGATGAAAACAAATAATTTCAAAACTTGAGAGATTAGAGGATCGTATTGATAACGTGTTATGAAAATATAATTTAAAAGCACATATAAAGAACAATTAAAGAAACAGAAGAAAGAAAGTATTTAAAGGGAATAAGAAAATCTTATTCAAATGTGTATTTACAAATGAAGTGAGAGGCCTATTTATAGGCCAACAACTTGAATCATAATCCTAATCTAATTCTATCTAAGAGTTTAAATCAGATTACATTTCTTGAGCTAGTTTGTTGGACTGTTTGACTTAATTTAAAATTCATTGTCCATAATATAATGGATATTCATACATATATTCATAACGGTTACTTTATTTTAAGAGCTTTTCAAAAATCATGTCTAGCCTATCTTTTGCTTTGACCTAGCTTTCACATTGTAGTTGATGTACAAACTAATTATAGTCTTTTTTTTTTCTTTTAAGCCAAATGTGGATGTAGGTAGAATAGAGTATTATAACTAATTATAATTAGCTAGTATCTCGACTACAATGTGAAAAATGAGTTAAAGAAAATTCAATAGCAATAAGGTTAAGGAATAATTATGATGGAGATATCTACCAAACTTACTCTTCTTCTTGTCACCAAGAAATTTTAATGTTCCAAAAAAAGACAAAATTTTACTTGTGATGTGGCAAAATATAATTGAAGAGTGCAAATTAAAATGATGGGTTTTAAAACTGAAAAAACCAAAAAAAAAAAAACAAAATGACTGCTTTCCCCATTATGAATTAAGGTTCATTAGAGAAAAATGATGAAAACCACGTCATTTCGCACCCATTAATTATATTTTGCCACATCAAAACTATATTGAATTTCTTTTGTTATCAAGGACCCTTGAAACAATCAAATTAAAATGTTATCAAACTAATTTACTAAAAAACAAAATATCAAGCATTAAAACCTCAATTGGTTCTCTTTTACACTTAACACAAAAAATAATTAGCTAATATCTGGACTGTAATGTGAAAAACGAGTTAATGATAATCCAATAGCAATAAGGTTAAGGAATAATTATGATGGAGATATCTACAAAACCTACTCTTCTTTTTGGCACCAAGACAAAAATTTTTATGTGCTTTCTTTCTGAATTTATCTCTTTTCTTGATAGTACAAAAACAGATCATATATAGGACGTAATTGTTCTCTTTCAAATTTTTGAGGGCATTGAAGATCAAGTGCATTATTTTTTGTAATTTCAAGTGTTATTTTATATATTAATGGCAAAAGGTAAAGAAACTTTTAAAGCATGAAATATGCAAAATTCTCTCTTATATCTTATAAACCTTGTCATGAATTTCATTCTAGATTTCTAACAAACTTTCAAGATTAATTTTTAACAGCTAAAGCATAGTGTAGATACCCTAGAAAAATTAATTTTGAGAAGAAAGGAGATGTTTGTAGTTTAGTATTGATGTTCTTGAATATTAAGAGTGGGGTTTTTTATTTGGTCTCTGGTGTGGAAGCCTAAGGTTTTGGCAATGTTCTTCATATTATTATTATTATTATTTTTGAAAGACGGATTTTATTAACAAGTCTTCAACCGGTTAGAAGAGACTTGCGGTGGCGTAAGAATACTAGCTTCGGTAAGAAAGATCCTGTACAATTACAAAAGAGTAGTACTGCTTAAAAAGAAATGAGCAGTAACCTGACAACATAAAAATCCTTAACAGGCCAGCAGCATGACCACAGCCCATAAGAAACAGAAACACAACGCCTTTGCAGAAAGACGAAAATCTTCAACACCTCAACCGGAGCAAAGACAAGCCAATGATCCGAACGTGAAAAGCTCAAAATACAGAAGCCAAAGGAACAAGACCGGCAAAGGAACACTCCTCAGACCCAGAAGCACAGCCAAAACATCCAAAAAACCGAGCGGAGGGGCGGCCTTTACCCAAAGAGCCCATCCGAAATCCTCAAGCAGCCACAGAAATCTTGTTTCCAACAGTCAAGAGAATTCAAAGTAAACTAACAAAGAAAGAAAAAACAATAAGATATTCCATTGACTGTTGGTAATTTTGTTGGTATATTTTGTCAGTAAAAACCATTATCGATGGAATCTTTTGATCGTTACAAAAAAAATTAGGCTTTCATCCACTTAAAAAAAAAAATTTATGGACGAATTCCATTTTGTCAATAATAATGTGTTGAAAATCGCCTATGGATTACAGATCAATTTTCGATCAAACAGTGATATGCACACTACTGAAAAAAAAAGGTTCCATTGTTAATAGGCCGGTAAGTTTTATTTTTCAAAAAAAATTAAGTTTGTAATTTTTTGAAACACAATGAATAGGGAAGATGCAAAGAATGCTGCCCAAAAGACTCCAAATTAGTTCCATAATATAATGATATAAAGACGACAATATGTGTACTGTAACTGCTTTTGTTCTTAATTAATCACATGTGAAATTTATGGATGCTCCACAAATTGCATACAGATATAAAGAAGACAATAGGATTGTCATATCTAATCGATACGTTTGTCTTTGAGTAAAATTGACAAAACCAAGGAAACTGAGGTACCCAATGGACTGAATATTTTGAAAATAAGCAAGCTCAATTTTTTCAAACACTACGCTGGAATTCATGGAACTTTCCATATGTAAACACACATGCACATGTAAAACCTTTTATTTTTTACTACATTTTTTTATTCAATCATAAACAATTTTATTAATTATCTTCAACTGATACAAAGTCTGATCAAACGAAGTTAGATCAGATTGACGTTTACAACAAAACACCCTAGCGGTAAAACGTAGATGACATAGACATAACACCTAATCGTTCAACACAGAACAAATTCCTAGCTGTGAATATCTTGGTTTAAATTCCTCAAACCATCAATTTCATTAAGGATATGTTCGTTTGTGTAGTTGTCAAATGTTCCAAGTAATAGCCATTCTTCAGGAATCTTTATTCCCTAAAATCACCTAAAATCAAAAAATAACTCATACCAACTCTCATGGTATTTGCTATTCTATGGGTCAAGGGAATAGCTTCAAAAATTAATAAGATAAAAATGCCCTTTCCAAGTGAAAATGGGAAAAAAAAAAGAAAAAAAAGAATTTCAATAAAAAGTTTAAATTTTTAATTATATATTATAAAAAATTAATATTTTAAATTTAAAAATTATAATTATTAATACTTTTGGAAAGCACGTAATTATTATTAATATTTTAATCATAATAATATTTAAATTATAAATAAGATATTAATATTTAAAAATGTTAATATTTAAATGATCAATTACTAATATTTTAAATATATTATAAATTATTAATATTTAAAAAATAAAATAAAATGAAAATAGAAAGTCACATATTATAATAAAAAGTTTAAGTTTTCAATTATATATTATAAAAAATTAATATTTTAATCTTTAAAAATTAATTATCAATTATTAATATTTTAATCGTAATAATATTTAAATTATAAATAAAATATTAACAATTTAAAGTGTTAATGGTTAAATTGTAAATAGAATATTAATATTTAATTATCAGTTATTAATATTTTAAATAATTTATAAACAATTAATATTTAAAAAATAAAATAAAAATAAATAATCATATATTATAATAAATAGTATTTTTATTTTTTTATCATCTATTCTTTTGTTATTCCAAAATTATTTTTACCAACTGAACATTGCAATAAGTTATAATTGTAATTTCTACCTTATTCCATTCAGTCAACCAAACTAGATAATAACATTTTCATTTTATTCCTACCTTATTCTATTCACACAAAATACTTAATTATTCCATTATATTTTGGAACCAAACATGTTATTGTTTTGGCATAATATCTGAAAAAATATATAAACTATTTGAAAAAATTAAAATAAGCCTTATGCTTTAATTACGTTTAATCAAGTACATACGTTTTTATTTTGAATCGAATAAATTTTTATATTTTTATTTTAAATCAAATAAATCTCTATAACTAATGATTAACTTAGTGAGAAAGTCATTTGTCATTCTGTACTGCGTGGTGTTGACTTGACATGCTAACATATCATAATTGATGATGATATAGCATGTTGATATATCATAAATGATGATAACGTAACATGCTAATTTGACATGATAATATAATGATGTAATATTTTTCATCCTACACATTAACATCATGTCATTGCCATATAAATATAAAATGATAAGTCACATTTTGGCTAATAACAATTATTCAATCATTAATTATAGGAATTTATTTCATCCAAAATAAAGTATAAGACTTATTGAATGCAATTATAACCATCTCTTCAACGGTCCAAAATAGAATACTATGCATTTTAATATTGATTGTTCTTTTACGTGAATACTATGCATTTTATTATTGATTGTTCTTTTACCCAGAATGTGAAATTTCAACTGAACATTTTAGGTAAGGATTAATGACCACATATATTTACTATTAGAGAAAAATAATGAAAACCCCATCATTTTGCACCCCACCAATTGTATTTTGCCACACCACAAGTATACTGAATTTCTTTTGTTATCATGGACCATTGAAACAAACAAATTAAAATGTTATCAAACTAATTTACTAAAAAACAAAATATCAAACATCAAAACCTCCATTATTTCTGTTTTACACTTAAAAAATAATTTGTTAATATCTGGACTATAATGTGAAAAACGAGTTAATGAAATCCAATAGCAGTATGGTTGAGGAATAATTATGTTGGCGATAACTACAAAACTAGTATGCCACAACAAGTCTTCAACCGGCTAAAAGAGACTTGTTATGGCATAAGAATACTAGCTTCGGTAAGAAAGATCGTGTACAATTACACAAGGAGTAGGACTGCTTAAAAAGAAATGAATAGTAACCTGACAACATAATGAAATAAGCATGACCCCTGCCCACAAGAAACATAAAAACAGCACCTTTGCAGAAACACAAAATCTTCAACCGAAGCAAAGACAAGCCAGCAAGCAAATGATCCAAACGTGATAAGCTCAAAAAACTGAAGCCAAAGGAACACTCCTCGGACCCAGCCGAGGTCTCGAAACCTTGGACATCCTGACACACGCCATCGAATCCGATCCATAGAACCCCAGAAGCACCAGCCAAAACATCCAAAAAACTGAACGGAGGGGCAGCCTTTACCTAAAGAACACATCCGAATGTTGCCAATTAGATTGGTTAAAAAATATCTTTTGTCATTTAATGTATATTTAATCACATAATTTTATGTGATAAGGGTGTTCTTTTATGTTAGTACAATAATAAGGAATTATTAAGTACTAATTGGATGAAACTCATGGAACATAAACACCTTGCAAGAGAATTATAAAGTTGTTATAATTATGAGATCACTATGCATCAAAGTTATGTTTCTAAAATTGTTCCTGATCATTGTATTGTCAAGACAAGACATTGATAATGATCTATAAATATAAATTAATTATCAAATTGATATTTGATTATGATTTATATTTATTGTCAACATGTTAGAAGCCTAATAAGTCACACACATTAATTGACATGATTAGGATTAAATAAAAATAATTAATTAAGTTAGACTTACTTGAAAGAGACCAAAATAAAGTTAGAAATTAATTAAGTTCTCAAAGACTTAATCAAATTAAAATACAACTATTATATTTAGGGTTACAAATTAATTTGGCCTTATAAATATGTTATATTAGCAAATTAAAAACTTGAAACGTCCAATCACTTTTCAGCCATTTCATAAGATAAGAAAAGAAAAATAGTTTTTTTTATTTAACAAAAACAAAATTCGGCAAGAATTTTAGTCTTTTTAGTTTAAAAACAAAATTTGTTAGCGCAAGTAAAATCCTACCTTAGAGAAAGTCTTTTCAGTCACTGTGTGGATTACTATTAGAGACCAAACGCTTAAGTGAATGAAGATTTGACAAATCCTAAAAATGAAGAAGTAAAGATTTTTAAATTTAATTGGCTCTTGATTACGATATCTAGAACAAAATAAGTAACTCTTAAACTTATGAGTGTTTATAATTTATTTTAAAGTTACATGAAAAATATAAATATTGATCTTGTAAGATTCGATTATTTTTTAATTAAATATTATTTTTATTTTTTTATTATATTATATTTTAATTTATTAATTATTTTTATATTTGAGTACGAGGTTAAATCTCAATTATTCGAAATTATCGAGTAGCCACATAAATCTTGTTTCCAACAGTCAAAAGCATTCAAAGCAAACTGGCAAAGAAAAAACAATAAGAAATTCCATTGACTATTTGTTTGATAAGTTTACTGTGTTATTCATCGTACGATTTATTGGTGATTTTGTCAGTAAGAATCATTATCAATTGAATCTTTTGATTATTATAAAAAAAATTGGACTTTTATTCAAGAGTGGCGTCCATTCCACATAAAAACAAATTTAAATTTGATGGACATATTCGATTTTGTCAATAATGATGTGCTGAAAATACCGATGGACTGCCAATCAATTCTCGATCAAACAGTGATATGCACATTACTGACAAGAAATTCCATTGCTAATAGCCGCTAATTTTTATTTTTTAAAAAAACTATGTTTGTAATTTTAGTATTGATTGTTCTTTTACGGTCCAAAATATAATACTATTTTAGTATTGTTTGTTCTTTTGCGGAGAATGTGAAATTTCAACACAACTTTTTGGATAAGGATTAATGACCACATATAGTTACCATTAGTTCATAAGTTAAACACGTGCCTACAGTATGATCTTTTTATTAGAAAAAAAAAAAAGAAAATTCAAAGGTTAAATCAAATCATTTTCATTTGTCATCATCGGCCTCCGGAGACTCTATAAATGTAGCAAGAGTTAGCATGGTCTGATCACACCACTACCTGAAATTTCAGACCATTCCTTCCTACATTTGCAAAAATGGCTCGGAAATCACAAACCATAGCCTTGCTCATCTTCTTCGTTGCTGTAGCACTAAGCAAAACCTCTTATGCCACTGTCATTTCCACCTACTGGGGTCAAAATCTTTATGAGGGAACCCTGAAGGAAGCATGTGACTCCGGAATATATGGTATCATAAACTTAGCTTTCCTTAACGTTTTTGGTGGCGGCCAAACTCCGTCTATGAACCTTGCCGGTCACTGCGACCCACCAAGCGGCAACTGCGTCATATTCGGGGAACAAATAACATATTGCCAGGGACTAGGAATTAAGATATTGCTTTCACTTGGCGGTGCAGCTGGTAATTACTATCTAAGTTCTCGAGATGATGCCCAAAGTGTAGCAGATTATTTATGGACCACATTTTTGGGAGGAAGAACATCTGCTGGTCCATTAGGAGATGCCACGTTGGATGGTATTGATTTTGATATAGAAGGGATTTCGAATTTGCACTACGATGATCTTGCCCGCTTCCTTAAAGAGAAAAGCGAAAGCGTCCACTTATCTGCAGCTCCTCAATGTCCATTCCCTGATTATTATATGGGGACTGCCATTGAGACCGGCCTTTTTGACTCTGTTTGGACTCAATTTTATAATAATCCCCCATGCCAGTACCATGATGGTGTCACCACCGACCTTATAAACTCATGGAATCAGTGGACTACCTCGATAAACGCGACGAGGTTATTTTTGGGGTTACCGGCGGCCGTGAATGCTGCTCCTTCTGGAGGGTATATTCCAGTGGACACTCTAATTTCTGATGTTCTTCCGGTGATAGCAGACACAGACAAATATGGAGGCGTAATGCTTTGGAGTCGATATTATGATGTGCAAACTGGGTATGGTGCTTCTATCATATCTTCTACCCTCGGGGATGGCTTTGTGTCCTCTTCTTAATTAATAAGAGTTTAGATGATGGAGCTGGAAGTAATCCAGTTTAAATAAATGTTCTCTTTAGGACGCTTGCTGGATTCCACTCCTGTTTGGTCTTTCAGCCATAAGTAAATAAATAATATGTGGTAACCTTTCTTTTCTTTCTTGTTTTTTCCTTTTCCCTTTTTCTGCTTTGTCCTAGTACAATAAATATTGAGAACCTTCGATTGTATAATTATCCATGATTTGGATTTTATGTATTTAAGTCTCTTGGTAACTTTGATTATAAATGTAATGTTAAATAAACTATAAATTACTTTTAGTCACAAAAGAAAATAGAGATATGTAAAAGCAATCAGCCCCACTATTCCCTACGTATAATTTCTGGAGAGAATAGAGTCATATATTTCATTATTCCTGCTCCATTCTCTATTCAAATAACAATAGTAGCACAAATCAGTGTCGAAATATCATAGATTTAAAGTATTTCAATTAAAATTTGAAATTTTAGTTTACAAGTCTTTTCACTTCAAATGGATGCAGGTGATTTCAATGACATAATTGTATCCACATGAAAAGGAAGGAAGGAAACGTAAGGAACTGAGAAAGATAAAAAGCTTACAGACAAATGGTCATGGAGTGTTGGACTTACTGATATCATAGTTATAAAGGGCTGTAGTTTACAGGTTAAAGAAGAGGGATTGATTAAGGAAACATTGGAGTATGTGAACTAGGAGGATCCAGCGAAGCCTATTCATGACAAATTGAAGCAACTTTGGCCAAACCTTGTGAACTATGAAATCATGAATGAAAATTTATGGAAAGAAGAATGGAAAGCACATAGAATGTGTTCTGATTATTCTATTAATTCATATAATTATTTCATTGTAGCCTTATGTCTTGCTGGCGATTACAATAACAATATTTACTGTTACTCAAGTATCGCTTGCTTATTCACATATGATAGACAATACTTTGCCTGGAAAATATCAAACTATGCATGAAAATAGATTTTCAGATTCACCCTTTGTGTTAACAGTGCATGGCAATGGGTGAGGAACCTCAAAATTCTATAAACAAAAAGAAAGCTTTGATTTGTTTGTTTTCCTTGTACCAGGTACAGAAATTTAATAGGTCTTTCTGCTAATTAACACCACATGCTTAAAACAAATAAAAAATATTCTCAATTAATGATATATTTCAATTACAAATTTAAATCTTTTTGTTTAAATATTTTTAAGAAATGAATTATATATGCTTCAATTATATTTGAACTAAATTTTAAATGTTCTATGATTTTTTTATTAAATCAACCAAACTCGGGTCATAGTAATGCTCTAGCCTTGCAATAAGTCTTTTCAAATTATTAATCTCATTAAAGATGTGTCACTTGTCTCAAGGACGAAATTTCTCTCATCAATCCAAGATAGTACTATTTTAAGAAAAGTAATTTGACTTTGGCATAGACCTAAGAAAAATAATTTGACTATAGTATATTTATTATATAATTTTTTTAAAAAATAAAAATATTAAATTCCAATATGAATGATGAAAGAATAAGAGTTATATACATACACATGATGACAAATTGACGAAATTAACACTTCGATTTTGCCACAACATTAATTGTATTGAATTTCTTTTGTCTCGTGGACATGGAAGCAACGTCGTATCAAAATATTATCAAACAAATGTACTAAAACACCAAATATCAAAAATCAAACTCTACTCAGACAAAATTCTTTATTTGTTTTCTTCTTTCTCCCTTGGCTAGAGAGTACAAAAACAAATGTTATATAAGACAATGAATTTCATACCTCACTCCAATATTATCTTCTTTAACATCTTCATTTACTTTTCAATTTGTAATGCATTGAAGGTAGAGTGCATTTATTCAAAATATTATCAAACAAATTTTCAATGGAAAGTATTCCGGATTTGAATTTTGAGATGTTATAGTCTATTTTTGCATGTTATTTTTGCTTTTGTACGTCAGAGGAGACGATGTAAAAGGAAACAACAAAAGCCATATGGTTGTTTTAGGATGCTTTATTTGGGATTTAAAAAAAAAACATTTTTTTTTGAATGGCATCATATATTAATAAAGTTACACAGCCTCATCAGCAGATGAGAACTCTGCAATACTAGGCGCCACAAACAGCAGCAGACAGCAAATGGAAAAAATTCTCTAAGACCAACGCAGGACAAAAATAAAACAAGGACAGAGACAAAAAAACAGGTGGAAAGTCATCGAAAGAAAACAGGGACAGCGCCAGGGGAACCCAGAAGGAAGAAACAAAACTAAGCAAGCACCTGAAGATGATCAGTTGAGAGACACACAGCCAGTTTAACAAGTCTGTTTTTGGATAGGAGTTTTGGGGGCTATGAGGGTCTCTTCTATTGTGGTGTCTTGTCTGTTGTGTTTACTGATTTGATGGCTAAGGGAAGTGTTGAATGATGTATAGGGGGCTTTCTGTTTTCTTCCGAGAAGTCGTCTGGCACGGAAATATAGGTTCTGGGATGGTAGGTTCTTTTTGCTGTTTTTGTGCACGGTGCTGAGGGTAGGCAAGGTCAGAGGAAGGTTGGGGAGATATAACAGCGGTTGATGCTGATATAATAAGCAAAATCCTTATTCTGAGCACCGTTGATTTTATACAATGTTCTGGAGGTGATCTTTTCTCAAACCCTTAAAGAAATCATTTTTGGCTCTTCCAAAAAGAAATAATGACACGACATTAATGTTTAATATAAAAAATAACACATGATCATATTATTATGTCAAATTAACATATCACGTTATCATCATTTATAATATATCAATATATCATATTATTATCAATTATTTCACGTCAACACCATACGGCATAGAATAACAAATAATATTTTGATTAAGTCAATTATTAGTTATAAATACTTATTTGACTTAAATTAAAAAAACAAAAGCTTCTTTAATTCAAAATAAAAATATATGAACTTAATTGAACGTAATATTCATACCCCTCAAAATAAATTTTTTATTTAATAATTAATATAAATAAAAAATAATAAAATGACCTCACAATTCTTATTTGATTTTAATTTAAGTTGTTCCACACCCTTTTCTCTCTTTCTTTTTTTTTTTCTGAAAATTAAGAAATTTATTGATAAAAGGGATAAATGAATCTCCTTCTTTCTCCTCTTTTGTCTTTTTATTTTTACTTTTTACTCTTTTCTTTATAACTCATTGTTAAACCATATTTCATTTTTCAAAATAGATTTATGGCCTTTTGAACTTGGGCAAAGGAAGGACAGAGATCATTCACCATTATAGTGTAAAATTAAGAGAAGGTAACATATTTTTTTATTTTCTTCCCTCCATTTATATTTTTAACTATTTATATATTTAACCATTGGGTGAAATTTTGTATATCGTATTTACCTATTTATATTTTATGCATTAAAGTTTTATATTAAGTATTTTAAATTTAAATAAAAATAAAATAAAAATATTATATATTGACTGTACTACTTTGGATCCTAGATAATGAGTTTTTTATACTTAATTTAATTGTTTATATTGAGAAAGATATTACTAACCTTTTCAGCATAGACTCAATAATTGATGAATTTGAATTCAAGAAACATCGTCGATCTCAACTTTCCTAAAAGATTATTATAAATTTTTCTTTTCTCATTTCTTTTGATTTACATGTTATATAAAATTACTCTCTGTTATAAATCTTTTATTGTTGGTTAAGTTTAATGTATTAGTCTTAAAAATTTTTAGCCTTGATTCCTTTTCATCTATGGTCCCCCTAACAAAAATTGACTAGTTCTGCCCCTGCTTAGAATCCAATTTTATGTAAAAGTTTTTGTCGAAATTCTTGCACACATACTTTTCAAAATTAATCCCATATGTCTATGAAAATTAATTAAGAAAAGCTCATTAAGTTTATGTCCTAATTTAGCTGCCTATGGTATTTAGGTATCTATTTATCCTAAAAATGAATCTATCACCTAACTCTAAATGAATCAAACATAAGCTATTCAAATCAATGGTCTAGTCTAAACTCCCTTCGTCGAGTTGCATATAGATAACTTAATCCCTTCAACTGGTGATTATGCAATGAAAAGCATTAAACATAGATTTGAATAAACCATACAATACACATCAATACTAAGCAAAGAAAAATCATACAATCAAACTACTTATTTAAATAATTCATAGTCCTAGAAAAAGAGATTAGTTCATTATCATTTCTTTAGCAAATATCACAGTTTCAAGAAAATAAATCATTTCTACAGCAAGAGAATAAGAGACAAATGAAAAACTAGAATGAAGAACAAGGTTGCCGTTGATTCTCGATCTTCAATCCTCTTCACTTCTCGTTTCCTGCCTTTGTAGAACCTTTTTCTTTTCTCTCTAGTTGCCAGTTCTTTCCTTGCTCAGGCTACCCTTCTTAGCTACTGAAAATCACATATTTATAGTCACCAAAAAGCTGTAAAAAAAAAAATTCCAAATAGTTGTGATCTAGTGAAATGCACGACTTTCCTCCTTGAGCATCGTGACATTCTACACTTATCTTTTTTTTCTTCAACCTTTCACCGAGTGCCACGACCTTCCTTCTTGAGCGCCATGGCACTGAGCCCTCAAGATTTAGTATGGGAGCAATGCTGCTTCTTTGGGCTTTGCGGCCTTAAGTCTTTCAAGGCTGTGGTGCTGCTCCTTGAGCCACCTTGGTGCAGAACTGCCTCAATGACTCACCTTGCAATGCGATTTTCTACTACCTCGACATTGATCTAGGTGACATGGTAAACATGAATGTTGTAGGTCTACCTCTCAGATTTTCAATGGTCCAAGAATCATGTTGATTGAATCTCTGTATCTCGAGTTATGTTTGAATTACCACAACCTGTTTAGTAGAAATCTACACTTGGTCTTCATTACATAGTTAATCACCATTTAACATTATGCATTTGAAAACCTATAAAAACAAGGACTAAATTAGTAATGGCTTAACATAGGACTTCCAACATGAAAATGAACTAGAATTACTTGAATTGAAATAAGTTAACATACTTTAAACTAATTAGCTAAAAACATAAAAACTAACTAAAATCAACTTAAAATATAAGGACTTAGTTATTTTAACATCCAAAATGTGGCTAAATAACTCTATATAATTGAGTTATCACACCTCCAAACTTAATATTTTTCTAGTCTTTGAGAAAAATTAAAAATAAAACTGAGATATCATAGTTGAAAACATCAAGCTAGGGAATTACACCAATCCATTAATCACCTTTAATTTCCTTATAAATTTTCTTGTTTTCCCAACTTATAGCAAAACATAAATATTGTGTAAGTTTACATTTCATTCCAATACAAGCTCATGTTTGGATGAAATTTTCGTGTGTGTGTGAAATCTCGTACAAAGAGTATCATGCAATTTGGATGAGTTTATGTTCATACAAATTTCAAACTAGCTTAGAATTTCATAAGTTTAATTTTCACTTATTTCTCCACTAGTATAGGCTAACACTTAACTATGGATCTTTAGGACTTTATTCAACTAGCAATATATGGCTAGGGTAAAGGTAGGATATAGAATATAATAAGGCTCAAATCACTCTAAGCACGTAATTATTCTAGCACCTATATAGCCTTACTTCTCTTCACCATGTATACCTTTTTCTTTCCCTTCACTTTTCATTCATCAAGCATTTTTTTTATTCTCAAATCCACACCCAAACTCATTTCTTTCAATGATAGTGGAATGTATGCATTATATTGAATTTTGAATTTTGCTCCACTTTATCTTATCCATCTATTCATTGAACCCTTCAACAAATATTTCCTTAAACAATATATACACTTAGAAGTGAGGATTGTAGGATTGGAAAATTATTTATCAACTAGGCTAACTTACAATTGCTTACAAGAGGATCGCTTGATCCTTGGTCACATCACTGGAGTGTTTCACTGGAAGCATTTTGGCTCTAAGAAATGATACCAAACCTTGCAATCACTGTCCATGGCATTAGCTCTAAAAGATATCGGTATTTTGATTAATGACAATTATTAGTTATAAGAGTTTATTTGATTCAAAATAAAAAAATACGAAAATTTGATTGAATGTAATAAAAAAATAAAAATTTATTTAAATTTTTTAAAATAATTTTAAAGATATATTTGAGCATTATGCCCATTGCATTTTAAGCATTATGCCAATTGTTTTTTAGGTAATTAATAAACCTCTGAGGCCATCTCTGCAAACGTCAAACCTTTCCGTTTAACTTTGTTGTGGAATCCACGTAAGAAAGAAATGGCTCACTGCAACATGCAATTATACCCATCTCTTCCACCGAGGGGATCTTTGCGGTGGGAGTGCTCTTTCGTTGCCGTCGGGAGGGTCTTGCTGTCTGGAATCGGGTTGATTTTAGGATGCTTTTGCTTTCGTTCAGCTAAAACACTTTTATGCCACCAAGAGTCTTTAGTCAATCAAGTTTTGAGACTTAAAGTGGCAGGTTAATCTCTTCCACCGTCCAAAATAGAGTACTATGTATTTCTAGTACTGTTTGTTTTTTTATCGATAAAGTGAAATTTCTACAAAACTTTTTAGGTAAAGACTAATGATCACATATATTTACTATTAGTTCATGAATTAAACCCGTACCTACGATATCATTTTTTTTTTCAAAAAATAAAAGAAAACAAAAGAAAATTCAAAACTTGAATGAAATAATTTTCTTTTGGCATCTTCAACCTCAGGAAACTCTATAAAATGTAGTAAGAGTTAGCATGGTCAGATCACACCACTACCTTAAATTTCAGACCCTCTCTTCCTACATTTGCAAAAGTGACTAGGAAATCACCAACCATAGCCTTGCTCATCTTCTTCGTAGCTGTACCACTGAGCAAAACCTCTTATGCCCCTGTCATTTCCACCTACTTGGGTCAAAATCTTAATGAGGGAACCCTGAAGGAAGCATGTGACACCGGAACATATAATATCATAAACATAGCTTTCCTTAACGTTTTTGGTGGCGGCCAAACCCCGTCTATGGACCTTGCTGGTCACTGCTACCAACCAAGCGGCACGTGCGTTATATTCGGAGAACAAATAACATATTGCCAGGGACTAGGAATCAAGGTATTGCTCTCACTTGGTGGTGCAATTGGTACTTACGGTCTGACTTCTAAAGATGATGCCCAAAGTGTAGCAGATTATTTATGGAACACATTTTTGGAAGGAAGAACATGTGCTGGTCCATTAGGTGATGCCACGTTGGATGGTATTGATTTTGCTATTGTAAAAGAAGAGACTTCGAATTTGTACTACCATGATCTTGCCCGCTTCCTTAAAGAGAAAAGCGAAAGCGTTTACTTATCTGCAGCTCCTCAATGTCCATTCCCTGATCATTATTTGGGGGCTGCCATTGATACCGGCCTTTTTGACTTTGTTTGGGTTCAATTTTATAATAATCCCCCATGCCAATACCATGATGGTGTCGCTGACGACCTTATAAAATCATGGAATCAGTGGACTACCTCGATAAATGTGACGAATATATTTATGGGGTTACCGGCGGCTGAGAATGCGGCTTATTCTGGAGGCTATATTCCCGTGGGCAATCTAACTGCTGATGTTCTTCCGGTGATAGAAAACTCAGCCAAATATGGAGGCCTAATGCTTTGGAGTCGATATTATGATAAGCTAACTGGGTATGGTGCTTCTATCAAATCTTCTACCCTCGGGGATGGCTTGGTGTACTCTTCTTAATTAATAAGAGTTTATATGATGAAGCTGGAATTAATCCAGTTTAAATAAATGTACTCTTTAAGCCTCTAGCTGGATTCCAATCCTGTTTAGTCTTTCAGAAATAATTAAATAAATATTATGTCGTAATCTTTTATTCTTTCTTTTTTTTCTTCTTTCCTTTTTTGCTTTGTCGTTGAACAATAAATACTGAAAACGTTCAATTGTATAATTATTCATGATTTGGATTACATATTTAAGCCTCTCAGTAAATTTTATTATTTTGTAGTAAAAGATGATTTCATTACCTTATCAAATTGAATTACATCTGAAATATATAGAAGGAGACAATTACTAATATTCAAAATAACTTAAGAAATCTTCCCTATACATGATAAAGAACCTCATCAAACACATTCCCATGAGAAAACCCTGAAGAATAAAAACCATGGGTAAGAGAAAAAGAGTACCCTTTATACCCTATCATTATCGGATTACCATATAATCAATCTAACTACCTTCAAATGAAGTTTTAGACTCTCTAATGATAACAAGTTGAATATCATCAGGCATATGATGAAGCCACCGCTTCCTCACTCATGTCTTTTGCCCTTGTAGCCAACAAATGTGCCACTTCATTACACGCTCTCGGATAATGGAGAATAGAATCACAATCAATGCTCACCATTAGATTGAGACAATCTTCTACAATATGACCCAAGACACCCAACAAATGTCTTGCTTTAATCCAAGCAACCACCACCTTACAATCCATTTCAATCTCCTTTATCACAATACTCTCCCTTTGACAGCAATGTAGGACCAAAGTAAGACAGCTAATTCAGCTTCCTCCACTGTTTGACCCGTGAGCATTCTTCTCGTGCCAGCTAATTCTACATAAATGTAATGTTAAATAAAATATAAATTACTCTTAATCACAAAAGTAAATAGAGATATGTAATTATGTTGTCATTGTTTTTAATCATAATTACCAACCTTAATTGATTGGTCCAAGTTGATTGTTAAAGCAATCAGTCCCACTATTCCCTACTCATAATTTCTGGAAAGAACAGAGTCAAATATTTCAATATTCCTGCTGCATTCTCTGTTCAAATAACAATTGTAGCCCAAGTCAGTGTTGATGTATCATAAATTAAAATATTTCGATTAAAAATTGAAATTTTAGTTTACAAGTTTTTTTACTTCAAATGGATGCAGGTGATTTCAATGACATATTTGTATCTACATGAAAAGGAAGGAAGGAAACATAAGGAACTGAAAAAGATAAAAAGCTTACAGACAAATGGTCACGGAGTATTGGACTTATTGATATTAGTTATAAAGGGCTGCAGTTTACAGGTTAAAGAAGAGGGATTGATAAAGTGTTGGACTTATTGGTATTAGTGATTTCAGCTATAACTATTTTCTTCACTACAATCTCACATCTAGAAACAATCTCTTGAATGAACTTACACTTGACATGGATGTATTTGATTGTCTCATGAACCATTTGATTTTTAGTCAAGTGTATGGCACTTTGAATATCACAAAATACAAGTATATATGCTTGTCCAAAACCAAGATTATTAACCAAGGTCAAAGCTATAAAACCTCATTCACTACTTAGGTCATAGTCATATATTTAGCTTCAGTTGTAGATGAAGCAATTACTACTTTCCAACTAATTGCAAACCTGAGAAAGTGAACACATAGCCCAATCAAGATCTTCCACTATTTAGATCACCGGCAAAATCTGAATTAGAAAAGCTAACCATATTACAACTACTGTCTACACCTCCTTCACACACTAAGCCAACATGTATAGTACCTTCAGGTGGTTTCACAAGCTCCCATGTGTGATCCTAGTGTAGAGACTCAATCTTTTTGAAAGACTCAGTATGTGTAATAGCCTCACGATAAAAGTAAGACTCATCAAACTCTACTTCCACAGATAAAACATAAGAATCAAAATCACCATCGATACAAGTAATGCTTCATTGAGATACCAATTCTTGTACCTCTTGCAGTTCATTTTAGATTTCACTATCATCCCACACGGTTTCGAGAGCATTGATTTCAAGCTTCACGTGCTTGCCAACTTCCTAGTCTGATATGTCTGCAATTCTTAACTTTATCTCATGAAGTATTGCAAACTTGTCAAAGGTAACATCCCGACTCACCATAAACTTGAGGGACTTACAATCCATACGCCACAACTAATAACCCTTCAACCCATATACACTCTGTCGGCCTCAACTCAAGTTTACCATCACTCACATGAGCATGAACATGACAATCAAATAGTCTCAATATAGAGTAATTAGTGATCTTCCAAACCGAACTTCCTAGGGAGTCTTAAATTCAATTGTAGTTAATGGAGATCGATTTACCAAGTAGCAAGTCATGTTAATAGCTTCTGTCTAAAATACTTTGGTTAGGCCAACATTAGAGAACATGTATTTTTTTCCCCTAAAAGTGTTCTCTTCTTCCATTCTACAACACTATTTTGATGTGGTATTTTGACAATAGTGTGATGTCTAATGATTTCCTCATTCTTGCAAACAGACCAAACACACTTCTGCAAAATTCCAAACCTTTGTTTGTTCAAAATCTCTCTATCATTTTCTTAGTTTGCTTCTTGGTCAATGCCTTCTAAGGCAAAAAGGTGGTCAACACTTCACTCATAGCCTTCAAAAAATATGTTCACACCTTTTTTGAAGAATCATCAATAAAGATCCATACGTATAATGATCTACCTTTCAATGCCATTGGAGAAAGACCTCACAAATCTAAATGGATGTAGTTTATTGTACTCTTGGTTTGATGAATTGTAGTGCTAAATTTCACTATATGTTGGCTTTCTAGTCTTTTGACTACATAGCAAACTATCTTTATTTAGTTTTTTAATCCCTCTCTCGCTCATATAACTCAATCTCGTATGCTATAAACGTGTTACATCATCATTAGGATCATTGGATGAGATTATGGAAATAGTTTCAATGACCGTGTTTTCCATTTGATGATAAAGGTCCTTGGATAACTTACCCTTCATGATAGTTAAAGCTTTTTTAGATACATTCAAGATACCATCTTAGTCACTATATTTGTAGCCTTTTCTTTTATCTAACAAACTCAAGGATATCAAATTCTTTTCATGTTAGGAACATCTTTCACCTCAAGTGTCCTTACCATACCATTAAAAATCTTGATTTGAATTATACCAATTCCAACAACTAAGAGAGAGAAATCATCTCTTAATTGTATAGTGCCCATATTAACAGATTGATAAGTTATAAACTAGTCACGCCTAGGACATATATAGAAGCAACAAGCTGAATCCAAGATCCATGTATCCATTAGGTTACAGATAATAACTACAAAAACACTATCAATTTTTTCAAAAGTATCAAAATCATCTCCAACCACATTTGTAGTATTTTTAGATTATTGATTTTTTTATCATCATTGAATTTGGTACAATCTTGACGAAAGGGCCTTTTCTGACCACAATTTTAGCAAGTTTTCCCTTTTGCTCTAGATGTACCTTTTCTATCTAAGCTTTTCTCTCTATCTTTTTCTTTATTCACAATCAAGCCTTCTACTTGATTTTCATTCCGAATATCACCAACTTTATTCTTCAATTCCTCAAAATTTAAAGATGCCCTTACATCCTTGAAAGTGAGAGTGTCTTGGTTATATAACATAATATTCGTGAAGTTTTCATATGATGAAGGTAAAGAATATAAAAAAATTAAGGCTTGATCTTCATCCTTAATTTTAACATCGATATTCTTTAAATCAAGAATAACTCTATTAAATGCATCAATGTGGGTATTAATGGACATACCTTCACACATCTTGAAAGTATATAGTTGCTGCTTCATATAAAGCCAATTTATTAGGGATTGGGTCATATAAATCCTCTTAAGTTTAAGCCACATTATAATAACAAATTCTTCATCCGTGACTTCTCTTAGCACTTCATCAAATAAAACTAAAAAGATAGCATTATGTACTTTTTTCATAAGGTCATCTTTCTCCCCGTCATATAAATTCAAGGGAAGATGATATTTTTCCTTCGATGCCTTCAATAGTCCTTGTTGCAGTGGCAATGTATGCATCTTAACATGTCACAAGCTGAGATCGTTTTTTCCATTAAACTTTTCAATCTCATACTTGGTCGACCAAGTTACCATAGCGAGATTCAAGTTGACTCAAGACCTTGAAGCTCTGATTCCAGTTTATTTCAAAAATTACAGAATTATCTCTAAAGAGTTGCCCAAGATCTTAGCTAATCAATAGAATAATGAAAAAAAATATCAAGCACACCTACAAGAATACAACAATTTATGTGTTTCAGTTTTTTGATGACCTATGTCCACCAACACAGCAACAGAGAAAGATTCACTAAGAGAAAAGTTAAAATTACAAGAATAGTCTCAAACTCGCAACCCTTATCTCACATACACCCAAATCACTCTCTCGAAGTTTAAGTGAGGACTATTCTTTAACCCCATAGGATCTTTTAAAGGGCCGAATACAATAGCCTTATCCTAATACAAGTAAGGTATATTATTCTAGTTTAACTAGATTTAAAGACTATCTCAAAAAGGTATACTAGTTTAATTAGAATTAAACAATCTTAATCACACTACAATTCAAGACTATCCTAACAACCTAAGAGTGCCCCTTGGAGAGTTCAAAAGTGGATAACCTAGATTGAAGTGATGAAAACCCAATTGAAGAGCTAGAAGGTGATTCACACACTTAAAAAGGCCAATTCAATTGTTGACAACCTTGCCAAACAGGGGTACAACATGCCACTAGCCTGCTGAATGTGTTTGGTGAGTCAAGTGATGAAGTCATTTGATTGTCTTTTGCTTTTTATATTTGGTTGCTATTCTTCCTATTGCTATGCATCAGTTTGCTGATCTGATACAGTTTATCTGTTGAGCCACACGATGTTTTGTTTTATCTTTGCTCCTCTTTATTTTTTTTTTGGGAAAACTTTCTTGTTTTCACTCTATTTTAATGAACTTACCAGGATTAGCTAAGAAAAAACAAAAACAATTTTATTGTCTTCTTTTGGTCTTGTATAAGAAAGTCGATCGATTAATTCATTTGTTTTGATGTAAAAACATTATTTCCTATGTTTTCTTGAATGATGGTTTGTATAGTCATGGTTCTTGTGTGGCTACTGCTATAGTCACATTACAGACTAAGAAATTTATCTAAGTGGTATCATTAAGTTAATATTCAAGAAATTTTTTTTCTCGATTCAGGATTTATTAAGAGGACTTGAATTAAATTCAACACAACTTTTTTTAGAAATATATTGTTGAGTACCATTGTTAGTAAAATTTTGTTGTTATTGCTCGAGATTTGAGTCTTGTGAGACAATTTTTTTAAAAAATATCTTCCTATGGTTTATTTATCTAAAATTATAAACCTTGTTAAAAATTACTATTCATAAGTATTAACTAAAATATTAAAATTAAATAAAATATGTTCTTACATGGAAAATTATCAAGTTCAGTAACTGATAATATGATAATTTTCTATTCATTGATCAAAACTAAATACAATCATCCACAAACCACAGAAAGTTAAATACAAAAATTAAATAATCAAATAATATATCTACAAAATAAAGAAAAAAAGACTCCTAATTTCAAGATATTATTTTACATGCAATATTATTTTTTATTAACTAGATTATAATTATGAACTCAAATTATCAAATCAATCAAAAAAATATTTAGACATGAAGCATTTAAAAACTTATTTTGGATTGAAAATTACTTACAATTGAAGCCTAGGTGAGTTGTTTTGAAAGTGAAAAACGCAACCAAGGATGGAGAAGGGAAAAGACTTGAATTTTTAGATAGGCAAAGTAGTTTAAGTTTTGACTTTTGTAATAAAATCTTAAATTACAAAAGAATTTTTTTCTTTTCTTATAGTATTTAAATATTAATACATAAATTACTTTTTGATAAGTCAATTTTACTTGGAGACTTTGACCCCACTCTATATAAAATTATAAAAAAAATGAGTTCATTAGTATATTAACTACCTTACATCCTAGATAAATAGAATAAAAATTAAAACATTTTAAGAAGTGACACCACTCCTCCAACATGGGTTGGCCCATACTTGTGCCTGATTATATTGTTGGTTCAAATAAAGAATGCATTGGCTGCGCCTAATTGTGGGATTTGAACTGCAATAGAAGATCTTTACATAGCAAAAGAGATATCAAAATTAATGGTACGGAGATAATATACAATTGGCTTGATGATGGAGGACCGACGAGGCTACTACCTGGAAACCACTAGCCCATGTGGAAGGAACAGTAAAAGTTAATGTGTGTGTATATATATGCAGCAATCACTCCTAGTCCTAGTGCGGTAATCTATTGGCTAGGTTTCAATTGGTGCAGTTAAACGGAACTTTGATTGAAAATGATTGGAAGTTGTTGTAAAATTGTGCTTTGAAATAATTTGAATATTGGCACTTTTAATTTAACTATTCTTGCAAATTGCAATTGTTTTTGATGTACACGAGGATTCAACTCTGGTTGTGGTGGGATGACTAGGTTTATTGCTTCAACTCTTGAGTTGGGGAACTTTGTGGGATTGTCTTAGTTGTAGTATGATCTCATTGGAATCAAATTGGTTTGTTCTTTATTGTATATGCCAGTCAAGCGAGAGAAAGAGGAATTATGTCTCTTCTTATACAATCTTGTGCCATTACCATTTTATCAAGTAATTTTTGTAAATTCATTTATTAATGAAATCTCATATACTTTTTTTTAAAAAAAATAATTGTATTAGTATCAAAACACTGATACACGTGTTGTTATCTCAATAAAATTGAGATACATGTACAATTAAAGAGAAAATTTTACGTTGTCATAAACTTATCTGAAATATAAAAAAATTGAAGAAAAATACATAATTTTCATTCTAAAATTACCATCAAGTATAAAACATTTTTATCTATCAGCACCAAATTGGACTAAAGAATCTGCGAAAGAATTTACTTTTCTAATAGCATGTAAATTGTAACTGTTTTCAACCAGTAACGATTATATGTGTCTTTTGGTGAAAACTAAATAGAGATAAATAAATTAAATTCAGTGAAAATTATATAAAGATAAATAAAATGAGAGGAAAGGAAGTATAAAATTGACGTGATAGTGGAGGACAATGAGGCTACTACCTGGAAAGTGGAAACCACAACCCAAAAATATCAGCAATGTGGATTTGGCAATCACTCCTAATGCGGCAATACTTTCCTGTTGGTGATCTATTGGCACTGTTTACGAAAATTAGGCTTGAGAACGCTTCAAAGTTGTTATAAAAACCCTTGATTATGTTCATTGAATCAATGCAAAAATTGGAGAGTACTTGGCAAGCTTAATAGCATATTCTCTTTGGCTTGTAACAATGCATAGGTGTTTCCTGGTTGCTGCTGTCTTAGCCACAGTGAGCTGGCTAGTGGCAGGTGAGACTAACTTTGCCACGTACAAACTCAGTCTGCGTTGGCCACCTGCTCACTGTGATGCACCAAGCTTCGAATGTAAACCAAACGTTCTCAACACTTTTACCATCCATGGTTTATGGCCACAATTCGCTGATGGCAAAGTGGTGCCTCCCTATGATCCGGAAACAAATAGATGCACCGATGATCCTGTGACCGATCTAGACCAATTTTTGGTAAGTACAATTGTTTTTGGATTTTGATGTATTCATTAATATTTTTTTCCATTGGCTTTTATTGCTTATCCATTTGTTTATTCAAACTTGTAGCGGCTAATGACACCCCTCATAGAATCTTTGAGGAAATATTGGCCAAACTATGGAGACTATCAGAATGAGACAATGAATGAGAATTTCTGGAAACATGCATGGAAACTTCATGGAATGTGTTCTGATTATTCTGACAATCCTGCTAGTTATTTCAAGACTGCTGTATCTCTTGGCATCAAGTACATTGATCCATTCAAAGG
>NW_018397270.1:3640845-3652600 GCF_002168275.2 Theobroma umbraticum | reverse complement strand
ACACAATTTAATACTAAATATACCGATAATTATAAATTACTAATTATAACTTTAATTTTATATACATATATATATAACCTTATTTAAATGAGGGTTCATGGCAATAGATAAGGGGACCTGAAGCTCACCATATACCTAACTCTCAAAGTTAAATTGCAAGCTATTTAAAATTTTTTGAATTTTTAAATTAAAAAATTGAAATTTCACCATTAAAAAACATGTTTTCTACAGTGAAAGTCTCAAATTCAAATTCTAAGATGATGAAGTGATATTCAGAGAATGGAAGAGGGTTATCTCGTATATATTATGTAGCCCAATATCATAGGACAATGTATTTCAATGAAATATATCGATAAAAAGATATTTTATTGGTTAGAATTTAAAATTTCATCGCATGAAATGGGAGGACATTGTCTCTTTCTACATAACTGAAATCGAATAAATTTCGCATGTTAAAAAAAATACCAAAAGGAAAGCAGTATTGATTTTATATTTCCTCCTTTCCAACCTGTAGGCACCAGAATCACACCCCGACTAGTTCCTTATATGGCAAAAGATATATCAGATGCTATCAAAGAAAAGCTTGGAGTATATCCTCAAATTGCCTGTAACGAAGTGGGCGGAACAGTCCAACTGACGGAGGTCCGGTTTTGCTTTAAAAGGGGCAAGGAAAACTCACCATCCATCCTTCAAGACTGCCCCATAAGATATGCTTATAAATGTTCAGATGACAGGGACGAAATCATGTTCGTTCCTCATCTAATTGGCTAAATGAGAAGTAGAACTAGCTAGTTCCCAAGCTAGTGGGGATGTTGTGAAGTAGTAAATAAGAATAAATAAACCTGGAAAGCTATGCACGTAAATTGCTTTCTAGCAATGATTTCGTAAACTCTGTCACACCCTTAAAAGCTATCTAATTGGCTTGACTACCACTGGTGCTTGGCAGTACGAATCACTTTACCAGTATTTCAAATGCACTTTAATGAAATTTCGTGTGTTTAATGTTGGATCTTATTCAACTCTACAAGTATTTGACAACGTAAACTTGTTGGATGAGAAATACATCTAAAAAAAAAAGATTATATGAAACGTTATTGCACTTCAAGAAAACACATAATCATAATTTTAAACATGTCAGAATTTGTGTTATCGGAAATGAAAAATGAATAAGTCCAGTGAAGATCATAAATGGCAGAAGGAACTAAAGCTTGAAGAAGCAAAGATTGAGGTTGAAAAAGAACAGAGGCTATAAGCAGGACAGATGGTGCCTTATACGCACCGTTTCACTAAACACAGCAATAAGACAGCATGTGGGTGTGAAACACACCGTTTTGATTAATAAGCCTGCTTAAAAGTTACTTAATTTAGTTACACCTTATTAGTTTAGAATTAAACTTGTTTTCCTCTTTAGTTTTCCACTTATAATCGCTATATATATATTCTAACACTAGTACTGCACCCTATATTTGGGTTTTCAATGAGAATTTTGTACTCATTCTCTCATTAGTATTGTGCTGCCTTTCTTCTTTATACCATAGTTTTCATAGTATTAGAGCCATTCAATTCAATGGCACAGTGAAGTATCAGCATCATTTTCTTACTGAGGGATGAAATCGAGTTTGTTACCTCTGTACTACTTAGTAAGTTCATCTTAAATCTATCAGTACTTGTTTCTTTTCATCTTCATCATTGTATTTCCTTGTTACCTAAGCTATGGCTGAATCAGTTGAGTCAAGACCTTCACAAGCCGCTACACAGACCACACTGTTCAGGTCAATCAAATCCCACCTATAGCTGATCCCCAATCACCTTATTATCTACACCACACAGATCATCCTAATTCAATATCCATTAACCCTAAACTCACCACGAATAATTATGTAGCTTGGAGTATATTATTTTTACTTGCTTTTCTATTAGGAACAAACTTGGTTTCATCAATGGAACAATAACTAAACCTGAGATTGGAGATCATTTTTTTTGTCCTAGACACGCTACAATAATCGTATTGTGGCGTGGTTGCTTGACTCTGTTTCACAACCAATAAAATCAACAATGTTTTATATCGACTCTGCTTATAATATGTGGAACACTCTTAAATAGAATTTTGCTCAACTTGATGATACTAGAGTATGTAATCTGCAATACGCTCAAAGAATCAGAATAGTTGATGCTTATTTCATAGAATTAAAAGGGATTTGGAAAGAGATAAGGAATTATAGACCATTACTTCATTGTGAGTGTGGAAAAGCAAGCTCAACATTTTTGTCTCGGAGCCAATTTTACTTTTTTTTTTCTGTAAGGTAAAATTTTCATTGCAATAACCAAGGAACAAGAATTTCCTTGTACTTACAACCAAAGTAAGCAATTAGGAAGAGTAAATTATGTAAACAAATACAAATCCTAGGAGCATCAAAGGTATCTTTTCATTTGTGCCTTGAATTCATTGCATAGTACTTAAAACAAAGTTTGTAAACTATTTAAAAGAAATCGAATAAACTTTTATTCTTTTATTACGTTTTAACAAACTTTTGTGTTTTTTGTCAAGCCAAAGAAGTTTTTATGACTATTAATTAACTAATTATTATTAATTAAAATATTACTTGTCATTTTACGTCTTTGTGATGGTTATGTGGTATATTAACATGTCATCATGGATGATGATGTGGTATGATAATTGTGTCTGATTTTGAATACCTAAGTGGAGTTGACCATCAATTTATGTTTTAGAGTAAACTATACCTATGATCACTCAAATTTATAAAAAAAATTTATTTTCATTGCTGACATTTAGAAATTTGATTAATACTAATGTTTTTAAAATTTAACATTCCTTGATCAATCCCTAACGGGATTCTATCAAGAATTTTAGAATTTCAGTTTCCTAATTTCCTCACCCACCCTGACCAAAGAACCAATGCAACCTGCCACATTATGGAAAGGCTCTTTGTTCCATTAAGCCTACCTGGCATTCTACAAAGCTGAATTCCATCAAGCCCTTTTCGTTTTGAGTGTTGTTTCTGGTGAGTTATGTTTTTTTCTTTCAGTTCAAAATTTGGATTGTGATTTATTAATAAAATGGACTTATTCAAGCAAAAAAAAGTATTATTTTTTTTTATTTTCCTAAGCATAACATTAAAAGTTATCATTAAAATCCTTGACAGTCAACATCCACATTTCCTCTTTTGCACTTTGAAAAAAAAACAAAAACAAAAACAAAAACTATCAATGGCCTTAACTACAATGTGAAAACTGAGTGAATGAATCAAATAACGATAAGGTTAAGGAAAATTAATTCTGATGGAGATATCTATCTAACTTAGCCAAAATTTTTTTTTCTTTTTTATCCCTTGTCTTGAGAGTACAAAAAGAAAACTTATAAAGGACAATTAATTAGATACCTCACTCCTCTGTGTGTGTGTGTATATATATATATATATATATATTGTCTGCTTTATCGGTGAATTCTACAATAAGGTCGTGAAATTTGATTATATTATAAGGTTATTGCATAATGACTTTTTAGATTTATAAAATTCAATTTCAACCGTTGATAACAACGCAAAATTAAAATAAGTAAACAGTTGTGAATTCTATTATTTGACTTTACAATAAAGTCAGCCATACTGTTCTCTTTAACATCATTTATTCTGTTTAAATTCGTGGGGATA
Source organism: Theobroma umbraticum (assembly GCF_002168275.2). NCBI lineage: Eukaryota > Viridiplantae > Streptophyta > Magnoliopsida > Malvales > Malvaceae > Theobroma > Theobroma umbraticum. The sequence goes on along the minus strand of NW_018397270.1, from coordinate 3,648,929 downwards.
TTGATGATCAAGTGCATTTTTCATAATTTCACGTGTTATATATTAATAACAGAAACTAAAGAAATTTACAATTTTTTTTAAAGACCCAAACCATGAGTCTTGAACTACAGGATAAGAATTTTTTTTTTCAATATTTTATAAATTAACCTTATTTCGTCCATTTTAAAATTTATGATCATATCCAATTTTGAATACTTAATTTAAAGGACTTGAGCATCTATTTATTTTTACGAGTAAACTATAACGAAGTATGGTCACTCAAATTTATAAAAGAAATATTATTTTCATTGCCATCATTTTAGAAATTAAGTTTTGATAAATATCAATGTTTTTAAAATTTAACATTTCTCGATCAATGTCATTTAATGACTAACAGAATTCTATCAAGAATTTACATAGCAAGGTCACTGTTGCAGCAGCAGCAAATAAATGCTTCATTTGCATTGTTATGGTAGCCAATATAATTAAGAAATATGCTAATAATTAAGCTTGCCACTCAATTTCTTTTACATTAATTCAATGTAGACGAGGCTTTCTAGCATAGGAACTCTGAATTTGTCTGGCTGCGGCCAAAAAACGAAAAGGACCCCTTTGTAACCCCATAAGTAGAATCAACATCATCCATAATTTTTGTGAGAAATATGAAAACTGAGAAGCATAGGGAAGGCAGATATTTGCTGTGATGAGACAATCATGTCATTCGTATTAGAACTCTACTACTCTACTCGAACACTCATCGTCCACATTTCCTTTTTTATACGCCTCTCAGCTACAACGTGAAAAACGAAGTAGCAATACAGCCAACAAAAAATCCAATAGCGATAATTAAGGCGGATATTTTAACATCATTTGGGCTGATATGTATAGAGATAGGGTCAGGCCTTTATTTTGTGTCTCGACATTTTTATGTACAGGTCTGATGCTTGCGGACATTATGCTTACAACTTGACGCATAAAGACATCCTATTTGGTCATGAAAACCAAAAGGACCACTTTGTAACTTATCCTTGTGGTATGTAGAATCAACAGCATCCGTAATTTTTGGTGAAATTGTGGAAATTGTCAGAGATATTAGATGACATGGCCATTTGGATCGAATGCTATAGTGTATCTAGAGAAAACGGGTAAGCCACGTAACAAATCAGTGATTTCATAGATTGCATGAATATGGTGTGTTGAAACCAATAAATTTGAGGCATTGCATGTAACATCATATTATTAAATGTATTGTGTTCAAAATGTTATGAAATTTAGAAATAGCATGTAACAAAAATTGGATTAAAGGTATGACGTGTAACAATATAGAAATTAGTCAGAGCGTGCAACAACATAGAAATTATAAAGTGCGCATAACATAGTAAAGATTATATATGGCGTGTAACAAAAGAAATATGCTTGTAAATGTGGTGGAGCTTCTTTGGTTAATTGCTCAATGCATGTAGCTTACATGTACATGACCGTACTCTGATAAAATGGATTTCAGAGAGTACGAGAATGTTTAGGTGAAATAAATGGAGGTACCGATCGTGGTGTGTCCAATGGAGGAAGAGGTGAAAGTAGACATCCTTGAGGCATTGCGTGTAATAGCTTATTATTTAATGTATTACGTTTAGAATGGTATGAAATTTAGAAATAAAATATAACAAAAATTGGATTAAAGGTATGGAGTGTAACAAAATAGAAATTAGTCAGGGCGTGTAACAAAATAGAAATTAGTCAAGGTGTGAAACGAAATATAAATTATAAAATGTGTATAACAAAATAGAAATTATATAAAGGGAGTAACAAAAGAAATATGTTTGTAAATGTCATGGAGCTTCTCTGGTTAACTGTTTAGTGCGTTTAGCTTACATGTGCAAGACAATATTCTTATGTAAATGGATTTCGAATAGCACAAGAATGTTGAGGTGAAATAAATAGAGGTACCAATCATGATGAGTCCAATGGAGGAAGAGGTGAAAGCAAATATCCCTGTTGTTAGGGTGAGACCAAAGAAGGAGGAGGAAAAAAGAGGAACCAGATATCCTTAAGGGTTTATTATGAGCTAGTCTCCCAAACAACATCATGCTGCTTAGAATCAATGAACCAGTGCAATGGAGAATCAGCACATAGTATCTAAGAGAAATAATCCAAAATGAAATGAAAGTCTTACTGATTAATCTTCATGCCTCCTATTGACAGTTGAAGATTAACTGAACTTAGTGATTATGCGGGCTGTGTAGCAACTTCGTTATGACGCATGGCATGTTTCAGTTGAATATTATTAGGTTGGCATGTAGTAAGTCAGAATATGCCTACCTGGCTTGTAATAAGTTGGACAATCATGTAATAAAATTTAACTTGTTCTGCATTGGGTTTTTAAGACATTGAGTGGTCATCTTGAAAACAAACATTGAAGCAAAGCTTAGAATTATCTCAACTTTGTGCATGCAATTTTTTTTTTTTGTGGGGAGTGGACGTCAAGTGAAGTTTGTCTAACGCGTTTTTATAAAAGAAGACGCTATTATTTCCCCAATCAAGTACACCTATTTCCCAAAAAAATTGAAGAAAAGGCAATGTGAAACCCTTGGTATAGAATTTTGAAATTACGGTCTGTAAGTCAGACTTACGGCTAGAATTGATTTGAAGAAAAAGGAGTTGAACCCTCTATGATCATTTCAACCAGATGAGTTTCATCAAAACGAAGTGAAATCAAAATCCCCAAATGGGCAGTCGAGCAAAGTGCACGAAAACTACCAATGGACAGCGTGAAGGCAATGGCAACATTGATAGCATAAGAATGAATATGATGAAGTGATGTGTACATGATTTGGTTTGCGACTGGATGTCCATCCACAGGGGTACTTCTGCATTGGTCTCATGTAGAATATCATGGTTTGTCAAATCAATGAGCTTGAATCTCAAGGGCATGAGTTGTGGTTTGAAATTGGAAAGACAAAGTTGCAATTCTCTAAGCAGGAGTTCTGCCTTGTTACAGGACTAAAATTCTGTCCATTGCCAAATATATTCCTTCAACCATACGAGGTCATCTCTAGAGGCATTCATACGTGATACTAGAATAGTCATCCCAATTTGAACTTGCAAGAGTTGATTGGCACATTTAGGGGTGGCAACTTTAAGCAGTTAGGGCACATAACGAAGATGGCACTTGTCGCAATGGTGAATAATATTTTAGTTGACCAAGACTACTGAAGATGAGCCATGCTTTGACTATTGGCATGGGTTGAGGACATTGACGCTTGGAATGCCTTTCAATGAGGTCATTATGTTTGCAGACTGATTGAAGATTACCTATTGAAAGGGTTCAAAGTTCCTTCTGAAACCTTTGATAAGCGAGATCATTTATGCTACAACCTTGTTTAAGTTTCGTTATTGGAATCATCAAATTTTGAGTTTAAGTTTCTGCTTTTGAAACTTGATTATCAATCTTAAAGGCTTAATCAGGTGCTAATTTTTGTTTTCACGCTAACTCACTGCATCACTAATAAATGATATTGAATTATCATTGTGTCACTAATAAATGATATTGAATTAAAGCTAGGTGGAATGAAAGGGGGGAGAAGCAAAGGACAAAGTAAGGGGAGGAAGAACAAGAAAGAGATTGAAAAGGAAAAAGGCGAAGGGAAGGTGGTTAATGAGTCATTAACAGACAGTGATGTGATAAATCGAAATAATATCATCTAGTCTACAGCGGATGAGTGTTGGGAGATTGCTAAATCCCTAGGCATAGTAGCTGTAAGAGGGGATAAAGAGGTGCTGAAAAGATTGAGTAAGATAGTGGGGATCAAAGCAATGGCAAAAATAAAAGCTAAGGAAACGCAAAGGCAAAAATTTTTGTAATAATGAAGTAGGAGGAATTAGGGTATGAAATTTGATATTAACTGTTGTTAGGGATCGAGCTTGATGTTAGTTATCTCTGTTATGAATTTTGTAATTAGGAGCCTCTTTGGGGATGTTAGGATGAGTGCATGATCAAATGGGAATTTGAGACTTTCTGTGCTAAAAACGTCTTTTAGTGGTTCTGTTTTCTGTTATAGGATTTTTTCTTTGAGACAGAGAGGATATAGAATGTGGAATGCTCTGGCAGGTAACGTGTCAAAAGAATTTCCAGGCTTGGGTTAAGTAGAGCACAAAGGTTGGCAAAATAATGGACAAATTATTCGACAAAGATAGGAAGAAATCAGGGCCTGTGTTTGTTGAATGATTTAGGTCATTGGGTTTATTGAAGTTTTTGGTATTCTAGGGCTTTTGCTTTATGGATTGAAACGAGATCTTGGATTACTTTATCATTGAAAAAGAATTTGTGCTTTTTGATTAGGCTGACACTTCGAGGTCATGGAAAGGCTAGGTGGTTTGTACAGGGTAAAGGCAGGGTCGGGTTTTGGGATATTTCAGCTTGGATGATAGATTTTTGTGTAGGGGGTCAGTGGTGGGGTTTTTTTTCTTTTTTACAAGGATCTCAAGATGGCAAATTGATCGTTTGTACTTCTCTGATGGGTTACATTTTTGAGATAACCATCATTTATTATTATAATTTCCAGTAGCTTATTAAAAGAGTAAAATATAACCAATCACTAACATGCATTGAACATATTGAGACAAGCAATTCCCATTTTGCAAGAGCATCCAGAGTGATTAGTCTTCTAGTAACTCTGTTTATATCTGACATCACCAACCGTCTTCTACAACCTGTTAATATCAACAAAAACCTTCTACAAAGCAGATAGCCTAGTATCTGAGTTAAGAATTCGTGAAAGGGCAACACAAGAATCTGACTCAATAACTAAAGATTTCATACCTTTTAATGGAGAATTAATATAAAAATGTAAAGTTAAATTGCTGAAATTTCAGCACAATTAAACTCTTGTTCACCCAAAGGACCAAAGAGAAAGCCCAATACATTACCAAAGCAATCTCTAAGAACTCACCCACAACCAGCCAAACTAAGTTTCCCTCTAATAGAACCGTCAACATTATATTTCAATTCACCCTCCATAGGGAACATTCATACAATCCCTATTCTTGAGTTATTCCCTATATGAAGTCTATTAAGCATTTGAGGCATATTACACCATCCTATTTCCTCAATGGCATCCTTCTTTTCAAATGCACTAATCCAATACTTAGCTCTCATTTTAATATAAAAGCCATTTCATCTTTCTCTTATCTTTTATTATTAAAAACCAAATCATTTCGAGCAAGTCATAATATTATGGTACCCACGACTGACATCCATCTCTTTCTCAATGTATTGTTCAAGAAAAGGTTTTCACAGAATTCCACTAAAGATTTCATAAAGCAAGGAACGTCGACCCACCAACTAAATACCAAGCTCCATATCTCCCATGAGAAACAGAATGCAAGTAAGATACGAACACATTCTTTCACAAATTGTCTACACCATGGACATAAAACATCATCAGCATATTGAAAGAAGATTCCTCTAATCTTAAGAAAAAGCTTTGTGGGAATGCCTTCCAACGTTACCAATCAAAGAAAGCATTGAACCTTAAGGTAAAACTGTAATTTTCCAAATAGAAGAAAATCAAACCTTATGACATCCCCCATGAGAGTGATCTCCTAATACGCCCATAGCTTCCTTTTACTTCTATCTTATCTATATAATATTAAATATTAAGAACCGGACAATTATTTTAAAATTTTTGACTAAATTTGGTTGGAACTCCCTCTTCTTTACAAACTAAAAAAAAAAAGAAGAATACAACTTCAATAATTATTTTTCCAATCACGACCCTTTTCTCTTCCATCCTCATAAAGTAAGTGTACCAAAATATATTGTATATATTTAATTAATTAATGGCAAAAAAACTGTTATACCTAATTTCTACCATCATTTAACTTAAGGGCATGACGTCTCTACTTTAATTAGCGGCAGCCTTGTTATGTTAAATATTTTTATTGAAACAGGAGATGAGGGAACCTTATTTAATGTGTTTAGACTTGTTATAAATATATGGGTTCTTATTGGAAATAAAGAAAGACATTGAAAACTGGAATGAGAACAGTCAGTCATAAATTCTTCTATTATAATTATTTTTCAAATCACCATCTTTTTCTCTTCCATCCTCGTAAAGTACGTGTACCAAAATATATTATATATATTTAATTAAATAATGGCAAAAATACTGTTATACCTAATTTATATCATAATTAACTTAAGGACATGACGTTTCTACTTTAATTAGCGGCGACCTTGTTATGTTTAATATTTTTATTGAAACAGGAGATGAGGGAACCTTGTTTAATGTGTTTAGACTTGTTATAACTATATGGGTTCTTATTGGAAATAAAGAAAGACATCGAAAAGCGGAATAAGAACAGTCAATCATAAATGCTTCTATTATATTGTAAGTGTTTTAATTTTTTTTTAATTTGTAAAGAAGGGGGAATTCCAACTAAATTTAGTCAAAAACTTTATATTATATAGTTTAAATAATTATCTTTATGTACATTCTTGAAAGTTAATACTATACAGATAAGATAGAAGTAAAAGTAAGCTATGGGTGTTTTAGGAGATCAATCTCATGGAAATGTCATAAGGTTTGGTATTCTCCTATTTGGAAAATTACAGTTCTGCCTAAAATCCAATGCTTTCTTTGGTTGGTAATGTTGGAAAGCGATCCCACAAAGAAATTTCTTAAAGATTAGAGGAATCTCCTTTCTATTCAAAATTAATTCTCCGAGGGTATCTGCAATGTGTTTTAGCAATTAAAACTTAAAACTTAAACTTGAAAGCTTGGCCGGAATCTAGAATGAAATTCAAGACAAGGTTTATAAGATAAAAGAGAGAATTTTGTGCATTTCAAGCTTTAAAATTTTCTTTAGCTTTTGCCATTAATATATAAAATAACACTTGAAATTATGAACAATAATGCACTCGATCGTCAATGCCCTCAAAATTTTGGAAGAGAATAATGATGTCCTATTATGATCTGTTTTTGTACTATCAAGAAAAGAGATAAATTCAGAAAGAAAACTCATAAAAATTGTTCTCTTGGTGTGGCAAAATAAAATTGATGAGTGCAAAATGATGGGTTTTTAATAATTTTCTCTATTGAACCTACTCTTCTACTTGGTACCAAAACAGAAATTTTAAATTTTTATGTGTTTTCTTTCTGAAGTTATCTCTTTTCTTGATGGTACGAAAACAGATCATATATAGAACATCATTATTCTCTTTTAAATTTTTGAGGGCATTTATGATCAAGTGCATTATTGTTCATAATTTCAACTGTTATTTTATATTTTACGGGCAAAAACTAGAGAAAAGTTTCAAATTAGTTTAAAAGCTTTAAGACTTGAAATACACAAAATTCTCTCTCATATCTTATAAACCTTGTCTTGAATTTCATTCTAGATTTCGACCAAACTTTCAAGATTAAATTTTAACTGCCAAAACACGGTTTAGATACCCTAGAAAAAGAAATTTGAATAGAAGGAGTATTTTCTTTATTTGGTCTTTGGTGTGCAATCCTATAAGTTTTGGCAATGGAACCCTTTGGCGGAATTGTAATCTTCCAATAGAAGTATACCTTAACACACCCATAGCTTCCTTTTGCTTCTATCGCATTGTATCGTATCTTCCTTTCAGAGTCAACTACCAAAGTCTATTTGAGCAATTGATTTTCTTTGGTATTGCTCTTCGCCAAGCCCGTTTTCAAGCCAACGGGAGCTTCAGGCAACACAGCTTGAAACTAACATTGGCATATCGGTAATATGGTTAATAAAATTTATCTTCTAAGAAAAAAAAAACTACTAAGAACGTACATAACGATAATTATTTATATTATATAATATAAAGTTTTTAACTAAATTTAGTTGGAATTCCCCCTTCTTTGCAAATGAAAAAACAAAAAACATGACAGCTTCAATAATTATTTTTCAAATCACCATCTCTTTCTCTTCTACCCTCATACCTCGTGTACTAGGTATATCAAAATATATTGTGTAATTAATTAAAAACATAAATTTCTCTTTCTCTCTAACTACCTTATTTTTGTCTTTCTCTCAAGACAAACATATTTTTCAGCATATTTAATTGCACACTTCGTTATAAATGACCT
>NW_018397270.1:3637281-3640745 GCF_002168275.2 Theobroma umbraticum | reverse complement strand
AAGATGCTCACATTACTAGTGCAACAAGTGCTATTGAAGGCATTGAAGGGGAAAGACAATCTTCCCTCACATTTATCTAATGGTGAAAAAGATGACCTTACGAAAAAAACGTACAGTGCTATTCTCCTAGCTTTGTTTGATGAGATGCTAAGAGAAGTCACGGATAAAGAATCTGCTGCTGAATTGTGGCTTAAACTGAAGAGTATTTATATTACAAAATCTCTAACAAATCGGCTTTATATGAAGCAACGATTATATATTCTCAAGATGAGTAAAGGTACACCCATTAATACTCACATTGATGAATTTAATAGAGTTATTCTTGATTTAAAGAATATCAATGTTAAAATTGAGGATAAAGACCTAGCCCTAATTCTTCTATATTCTTTGCCTCCATTGTATGAGAACTTCATGGATACTATGTTATATGGTCGCGAAACTCTCACTTTCAAGGATGTAAAGGCATCTTTAAATTCTAAGGAATTGAATAAACAAGTTGGTGTATCAAGAATGAAAATCAAGTAGAAGGCTTGGTTATGAATAGAGGAAAAGATAGAGAGCATAGCTTAGACAGAAAAGGTAAATCTAGAGCGAAAGGGAAAATTTGTTGGAATTGTGGTCAAAAAGGGTATTTTCGTCAAGACTCTACCAAATTCAAGGATAATGAAAAGATCAAAAAATCTGAGAATACTACTAACGTGGTTGGAGATGACTTTGATATTTTTGAGAAACTGATAATGTTCTTGCTATAACCAAGAGTCACCCAATGGATACATGGACCTTAGATTCTGCTTGTTGCTACCACATATATCCTAGGCGTGATTGGTTTACAACTTATCAATTTGTTGATATAGGTAATATACAATTAGGAGATGATTTCTCTCTTTCAGTTGTTGGAATCGGCACAATTCGAATCAAGATGTTTGATAGTGTGGTAAGAACACTTGAGGTGAAACATATCCCTAGCATGAAACAGAATTTGATATCCTTAAGTTTATTAGGTTAAAAAAGCTACAAATATAGTGAATAAGATGGTGTCTTGAATGTATCTAAAAGAGCCTTAACTATCATGAAAGGTAAGTTATCTGGTGACCTTTATCGTCTAGTGGGAAACATGATCATTGGAACTGTTTCTGTGGTCTCATCCAATGATCTTGATGATGATCTAACACGTTTATGACATATGAGATTTAGTCATATGAACGAAAAAGGGATTAGAAAATTGAGTAAGTGTAGTTTGCTGTGTAGTCAAAAGATTGGGATGCTAGATTCCCGTAAGCAACATACAGTGAAATTTAGCACTACAACTTGAACCAAGAGTAGAATAAACTACATCCATTCAGATTTGTGGGATCCTTATTTGATGGCATCAAAAGGTGGATCATTATACATGTGGACATATTTTTTAAGAAATGTGTGGACATATTTTCTAAAGGCTATGAGTGAAGTGTTAATCACCTTATTGCAGCGGAAGGCATTGATCAAGAAGTAGACCAAGAAAAAGATCGAGAGCTTTCTAACAAACAAAGGTTTGAAATTTTACAAAGGTGAGTTTTGGTCTGTTTTTCAAGAATAAAGAAATCGTTAGATATCGCACTGACGTCAAAACACCACAACAAAACGGTGTTGCGGAATGGATGAAGAGAACACTTTTGGAAAGAGCAAGATGCATGCTCTCTAATGTTGGCTTACCCAAAGTATTCTGGACAGAAGCTATCCACATAGCTGGCTACTTGGTAAATCAGTTTTCATCATCTACAATTGAATTTAAGACTCCCAAGGAAGTTTGATCTGGTAAGCCCGCTGATTACTCTATATTAAGAGTATTTGGTTGTCTTGTCAATGCTCATGCGAGTGATGGTAAACTTGAGTTAAGGGTGACATAGTGCATATTTGTAGGCCATGCATATAGGGTGAAAGGTTATCGTTTGTGGTGTATTAATTGTAAGTTCCCCAAGTATATGGTGAGTCAAAATGTTGCCTTTAACAAGTCTTCATTACTTCGTGGGATAAAGTCTAGAATTGCTAACACATAAGACCAAGAAGTTGGCAAGCAAGTGGAGCTTGAAATCAATGCTTTTGTGACAGTGTGGGATGATAGTGGAATCCAAAATGAACTGCAAGAAGTATAAGAATTGTTATCTCAATGAAGCATTACTTGTATCGATGGTGATTTAGATTCTTATGTTTTATCTATGGAAGTATAGATTAATGAGCCTTACTTTTATCATGAGGCAATCACATATACTGAGTCTTCTAAGAAGATTAAGTCTCTACATTGAGATCAAACATGACAACTTGTGAAAATACCAAAAGGTACTGTTGATGTTGGCTTAGTGTGTGAAGAAGATGCAAACAATAGTTGTAATGTGGTTAGCTTCTCCAATTCAGATTTTTCTAGTGATCTAGACGGTAGAAGATTTCGAATGAGGTATGTGTTCACTCTTTTAAAGTCTACAATCAGTTGAAAAGTAGTAGTTGCTTTGTTTGCAACTAAAACTGAATATATGGCGGTGATTGAAGAAGTGAATGAGGCTTTATGGTTTCGAGGCTTGACTAGTGATCTTGGTTTTGGACAAGCATATATACTTGTGTTTTGTGATAGTAAAAGTGTCATACACTTGACTAAAAATTAAATGTTTCATGAGAAAACCAAGCGCATCCAAGTCAAGTATAACTTCATTTGAAAGATTGTTTCTACATATGAGATTGTAGTATAGAAAATAACTACAGCTGAAAACCTAGCAAATATGATGACTAAGTCAGTTTCTAGGATAAAGTTCAAGAATTGCTTGGACTTGATCGATGCTCGTAGCGCTTGCGGCCCTTTGGGGCATTGGCGGTGTCAATAAAGATTGGTTCATAAGGTGAAGCTTGGTGAATTCAAGCCGAAGGAACAGATTTCTTAGGATAGTCTTGAATTATAGTATGATTAGGATTGTTTAATTTTAAGTAAGCTAGTGTATCTTATTAAAATAATATTTAAATCTAGTTAGATTAGAATAACATATCCTAATTGTATTAGAATAAGATTATTGTACTTAGCCCCTACAAAAAGACCCTATGGGGTTGAAAAATAATCATTACCTAGATTTAGAGAGAGTGATTTGGGTGTACGTGAGATAAAGATTGTCAGTTTGAGACTGTTCTTATAATCTCTTAATTTTTCTCTTAGTAAATCTTTCCTTGTTGCTGTGCCCATTAACGTAGGTCATCAAAAGATCGAATTGCGTAAATTCTTGTATTCTTGCAGGTGTGCTTGATTTCTTTCTTTCTTTATTCCATTGATTGGATAAGATTTTGGGCAACTCTTTAGAGATAATTTCGTAATTTTCACAAAACACACACACCTGATTTTATTGAAGCAATAGACTTGACATGCAGGTAGAACCATGCACAATGCGAAGGAGCAGTAGTAAAACCAAGTACATAGCTTTAAGAGTGTGGCAAAGTTTATGCTATTA
>NW_018397270.1:3637087-3637265 GCF_002168275.2 Theobroma umbraticum | reverse complement strand
GCTAATGGTAAATATAAAACCAAAATAGGTTGAGAACTCGAACCTTAAACCTTAATCTTCCTACACGGATGGTTCTAAGCTTGAGTTGTTTATTTAATATTGCTAATTCTCGACACCCCCACTGGATAGAAACAGCTTCATAATTCGTCGTTATATATAGCCATAGGGGGAGGAGGGG
>NW_018397270.1:3636917-3637011 GCF_002168275.2 Theobroma umbraticum | reverse complement strand
GCGTTTTAACCCGGGGTAGAATGTTACATACAATTTGAGGATATGCTCCCACACGTTGCTGGACGTTTTGTAAAATGGTTCCCACTTCATGTAG
>NW_018397270.1:3636754-3636907 GCF_002168275.2 Theobroma umbraticum | reverse complement strand
TATATGGCGAATTTTTCTTAGATGTGATCACCTATAATTCACTTGGTAAATTTCTTGATTAACTTTATCTAGATTTCAATAATAAAATCATTCCCATAGAAAAAAAAGTTCTAATATGAAGTTTATAAGAACGTACGGTGATCTATGTTTCTT
>NW_018397270.1:3636191-3636322 GCF_002168275.2 Theobroma umbraticum | reverse complement strand
AGGTTTGGCCAATATTTCTTTAATTCTTCTTGGATAGTCACCACATCGTCCTATGAGTTTAAACGACAAATAATAAGAGTCATAAAAATAAAAAGTAAAACACAAAATTACATATAAATAAAATCATAAAA
>NW_018397270.1:3635773-3636091 GCF_002168275.2 Theobroma umbraticum | reverse complement strand
ATATATGAATTTTAATGCACACCATACAGATAAAATAAAAATATTATTATTATTTGAATTTTCCTAACCAGAACTTTCAAGTGGCTATAAAAACCATTGAATAGAAGTAATCTTGGCAAGCTTAATTGCGCACGTAGCATCTTCCTGTCGCAACAATGAAGAGGCACTTATTAGCTGTTGCTGTCTTAGCCACCTTGCTAGTGTCAGCTACGTCTGGGTTTGACTTCTACAAGCTCAGTCTTACGTGGCCACCTTCTGTTTGTAACACCGGAACGGAGTGTATTCCAAATATCCCCAAAATGTTCACCATCCATGGTT
>NW_018397270.1:3635229-3635763 GCF_002168275.2 Theobroma umbraticum | reverse complement strand
ATATAATAATGACACACCGGTGCCTCCCTACAGCCAGGATCCTTCATGCACCAATGTCATTCCTACAAGTTCAGCTGACGCTATGGTATGCAGAGTATTTTGAATTTGATTTTACGTATTTGTCAGCTAAATTTGTTGATACTTTTGTCATGACCTTTAAATTCACTGAATTTTATGATTCTATTTATATGTAATTTTGTGTTTTACTTTTTATTTTTATTACTCTTACTATTTGTCATTTAAACTCATAGAACGATTTGGTGCCTATCGAAGAAGAATTAACGAAATATTGGCCAAACCTTTTTCCTAGAGGTGGTCGACGTGACGATCAGTATTTTTGGACACATGAATGGGAACATCATGGAATGTGTTCGGACTATCCTGATGATCCTCGTAGTTATTTCTACGATACCTTTTCTCTCACTACTCAGCATAATCCATTAGAAGGTATATAGACAAATTTATTTAGTACAGCTTTAAATCTATGTTCAATGATTTCTCCACAATTAAATTTGCAAACCATTTAATTATTTG
>NW_018397270.1:3633675-3635219 GCF_002168275.2 Theobroma umbraticum | reverse complement strand
AACAAGTCCAAACTCAATTGTAAGAAACGTAGATCACCGTATGTTCTTATAAACTTTTTCTTTTCTATTGGAATGATATTATTGTTGAAATCTAGATAAACTTAATCAAGAAATTTACCAAGTGAATTATAGGTGATCACATCTAAGAAATATTCGCCATATACAGGTATTATATATGCCTTAGTTTTTTGTCTAAATATTGATCATATCTTTTGCTTCCCTCTTCCAACCAGTTATAGGAATTCAACCTGGAGCTCAACTACATGAAGTGGGAACCATTTTACAAAATGTCAAGCAACGTGTGGGAGCATATCCTCAAATTGCATGTAACATTCTACCCCGGGTTCAAACGCTTCAGCTAAAGGAAATTCGTTTCTGCTTTCAAAGGGCACAGCCACCCTCCGTCTTTAGGGACTGCCCCAACAAATTGGCTGGTGAATGTAAACAGCTGACTGACCTTATAAGCCTCCCCCCTCCTCCCCCTATGGCTATATATAACGACGAATTATGAAGCTGTTTCTATCTAGTGGGGGTGTCGAGAATTAACAATATTAAATAAACAACTCAGGCTTAGAACCATCCGTGTAGGAAGATTAAGGTTTAAGGTTCGAATTCCCAACCTATTTTGCTTTTGAATTTACTATTAGCAAGTTATGTACTAGCTTAATACAATAAACTTTGCCACACTCTTAAAGCTATGTACTTGGTTTTACTATTGTCCCTTGGCATTGTGGATGGTTCTACCTGCATTTCGAGTCTAGTGCTTCAATAAAATCTGGTGTGTGTGTGTGTGTGTTGTGGAAATTGTAGAATTATCTTTAAAGAGTTGCCCAAAATCTTACCCAATTAATAGAATAAAGAGAGAAAGAAATCAAGCACACTCACAAGAACACAAGAATTTACATAATTTGGTCTTTTGATGACCTACGTCAATGGGCACAGCAACAGAGAAAGATTCACTAAGAGAAAAAGTAAGAGATTCCAACAACAGTCTCAAACTGACAACCCTTATCCCACATACACCCAAATCACTCCCTCTAAATCTTGGTGATCCTTATTCTTCAACCCCATTGGGTCTTTTTGTAGAGGCCAAGTACAATAATCTTATCCTAATACAATTAGGATATGTTATTCTACTCTAACTAGATTTAAATACTATTTTAATAAGGTATTCTAGCTTAATTAGAATTAAACAATCCTAATCATACTATAATTCAACACTATCCCAACAAATCTCCACCTTAGGCTTGAATTCACCAAGCTCCACCTTATGAACCAAACTTTATCGACACCGTCAATGCCCCAAAGGGCCTCAAGTGCTACAAGCACCGATCAAGTCCAAGCAATTCTTGAACTTTATCCTAGAAACTGACTTAGTCAACATACTTGCTGGGTTTTCAGCTGTAGTTATTTTCTTTACTACAATCTCATATGTAGAAACAATCTCTCGAACGAAGTTATACTTGACTTGGATGCGTTTGGTTTTCGCATGAAACAATTGATTTTTAGTCAAGTGTATGAAACTTTTACTATCACAAAACACA
>NW_018397270.1:3633261-3633665 GCF_002168275.2 Theobroma umbraticum | reverse complement strand
CTTGTCCAAAACCAAGATCACTAGCCAAGCCTCGAAACCATAAAGCCTCCTTCACAGCCTCGATCACAGCCATATATTCAACTTCAGTTGTAGACAAAGCAACTACTACTTTCCAACTGATTGCAGACCTTAAAAGAGTGAACACATACCCCATTCGAAATCTTTTACTCTCTAGATCACCGGCAAAATTTGAATTGGAGAAGCTAACCACATTACAACTATTATTTGTAACTCCGTCACACACTAAGACAACATCAATAGTACCTTTTGGTGTTCTCATAGGCTCTCATGTTTGATCCCAATGTAGAGACTTAATCTTCTTAGAATACTCAACATATGTGATTGCCTCACGATAAAAGTAAGGCTTATCAATCTGTACTTCCACAGATAAAACATAAGAATCA
>NW_018397270.1:3632038-3633251 GCF_002168275.2 Theobroma umbraticum | reverse complement strand
TGATACAAGTAATGCTTCGTTGAGATACCAATTCTTGTACTTTTTGCAGTTCATTCTAGATTTCACTATCATCCCACACTGTCACAAAAGCATTAATTTCAAGCTCCACTTGCTAGCCAACTTCCTAGTCTTATGTGTTTGCAATTTAAGACTTTATCCCATGAAGTAATGCAGATTTGTTAAAGGTAACATCCCGACTCACCATATACTTGGGGAACTTACAATCAATACACCACAAATGATAACCTTTCACCCCATATGTATAGCCTACGAATATGCACTCTATCGCAGTCAACTCAAGTTTACCATCACTTACATGAGCATGAACAGGACAACCAAATACTCTCAATATAAAGTAATCAACAGGCTTACCAGCCCAGACTTCTTTGTGAGTCTTAAATTCAATTGTAGTTGATGGAAACTGATTTACCAAGTAGCAAGTTATGCTGATAGCTTCTATCCAGAATACTTTAGGTAGGCCAGAATTAGAAAGCATGCATCTTGCTCTTTCTAGAAGTGTTCTCTTTATCCATTCTGCAATACCGTTATGTTGTGATGTTTTGACGTCATTACGATGTCTAACGATTTCCTTATTCTTGCAGAACAGACCAAAACTCACCTTTGCAAAATTTGAAACCTTTGTTTGTTCGAAAGCTCTCGGTCATTTTCTTGGGCTACTTCTCGTCAATGCCTTCCACTGCAAAAAGGTGGTTAGCACTTCACTCATAGCCTTCAGAAAATACGTCCACACCTTTCTTGAAAAATCATTAAGAAAGGTCCACATTTTGATGCTATCGAATAAGGATCCCACAAATCTGAATGGATGTAGTTTACTGTACTTTTGGTTTGATGAGTTGTAGTGCTAAATTTCACTGTATGTTGCTTACGGGAATCTAACTTCCCAATATTTTGACTGCACAGCAAAGTACACTTACTTAGTTTTCTAATCCCTCTCTCGTTCAAATGACCAAATCTCATATGCTATAAACATGTTAGATCATCATCAAGATCATTAGATGAGACCACAGAAACAGTTTTAAAGACTTTGTTTCCCACTAGACGATAAAAGTCACCAGATAACTTGCCCTTCATGATAGTTAAGGCTTCTTTAGATACATTCAAGACACCATCTTGGTCACTATATTTGTAGCTTTTTTAACCTAACAAACTCAAGGATATCAAATTCTTTTCCATGTCAAGGTCATGTGTCACC
>NW_018397270.1:3629766-3631938 GCF_002168275.2 Theobroma umbraticum | reverse complement strand
TCATTTTGCACCCATCATTTATATTTTGCCACATCAAAACTATATTGAATTTCATTTGTTATCTTGGCCCATGGAAACAACCAAATTAAAATGTTGTCAAACAAACTTACTAAAAAACAAAATATCAAACA
This sequence comes from Theobroma umbraticum, assembly GCF_002168275.2. NCBI lineage: Eukaryota > Viridiplantae > Streptophyta > Magnoliopsida > Malvales > Malvaceae > Theobroma > Theobroma umbraticum. The sequence goes on along the minus strand of NW_018397270.1, from coordinate 3,631,807 downwards.
TAAACTCTTCCATTGTTTCTCTTTTACACTTAGAAAAAAAATAATTAGCTACTATCTCGACTACAATGCGAAAAACGAATTAATGAAAATCCGATAGCAATAAGGTTAAGGAATAATTATGATGGATATATCTACAAAACCTACTCTTCTTCTTGACACCAAGACAACAGTTTTTATGTGTTTTCTTTCCGAAGTTATCTCTTTTCTTGATAGTTCAAAAACAGATCATAATAGGACGTCATTATTCTCTTCCAAAATTTTGAAGGCATTGAAGATCAAGTGCATTATTGTTCGTAATTTCAAGTGTTATTTTATATATTAATGACGAAAGCTAAAGAAAAGTTTCAAATTAGTTTTAAAGCTTTAAGACTTGAAATACACAAAATTCTCTCTGATTAAAAAAAATAGGCTATTATAAATTAGGCCTAATTTAGTTTTCTAGGTCTTGATTTGGGTAATTAGGGTAGACTATTTAATAAGTCATAAAGAAGTTTACTTAGTCCAAATTAATTCGATTTTTATTTAAGATATTATTAGCATAATAAAATTAATTATTTGTGTTATCCTTATTTTTCTGAAAATAAAATCTTAATTTATGGTATTGTTGTCATGTGATTAGTGTGTATTTGATTAATTAAGAAGTACCCGCAGCATCTTTAATTATGATAACGTATACATAACATATTGATAAATATATATGTTGATCAAATCTAGATTTTATGACATCAAATTCTAATTGAATATGTTTATATGTTAATTTTACCGTGCAAGGAGATTATCATATTTTCATGTTTAATTAGGATGAAATGCTAAATAATTTTTATTTCTTGATTAACCCATAGGAATTAAGAAATATTGATGATTTGCCAGTTTCATCATAAAGTAAATGAATCAATTTTGTGTTAAAATCTTTGCTACTAATTACGTGAACAAATTGGGATTTTACGTCAAACAAGGTAGTTACTAATTAAGACCAAGGAAATTTGAATGTGGCATCCCAAGTTATAAAATAATTAAATTGGGTATAACAGTTTTTGCCATTAATTAATAACATGTGGTTAGTAAATTAATAAATTGTTTAGGGATCTCATCCTATGAGACAGATGGAGTATTATATTATTATGGAAAAAGACACTATTAGTGCAGTCTTTAATAAATTGATACAGATTGTAAAACCTCACATGAAAGATTGACGAACACTTCAATGAAGAACCAAAAAAGACCCACTAAAACTTCCAAGATAAAGCCAAATTCATCCAATAAAAGTTGGCATCAGGCGACAAACGAGGTAGTTACAAATTAAGACCAAGGAAATTTGAGACTTGGTATCCTCAATTTATAATAGAAATTAGTTAGGTACAACTGTTTTTTTGACATTAATTAATAACATGTGACTATTACAAATGTTGGTCAAATATAGTTAGTGTGTATGTAATTAAATAGCATGGAACATATGTTTGTCTTTAAACAGATGAAATCTAGAAACTCGAGACACCCAACTCAATTGTTTTTTAAATACCACACTTTAGGATAGTCTTGAATTATAGTATGATTAGGATTGTTTAATGCTAATGAAACTAGCATACCTTATTAAAATAGTCTTTAAATCAAGCTAGACTAGAATAAAATATTCTAATTGTATTAGGATAAGATTATTGTACCTGGCCCTATAAAAGGACCTTATGAGGTTGAAGAATGATCATCACTTAGATTTAGAGAGAGTGATTTGGATGTACATATGATAAGGGTTGTGAGTTTGAGACTATTCTTGTAATCTCTTTATTTTTCTGTTAATGAATATTTTTCTGTTACTGAGCCCGTGGACGTAGGTTATCAAAAGACCAAACCATATGAATTCTTGTGTTCTTGTGGGTATGCTTGACTTCTTTTTTTCTTTATTTTATTGATTGAGTTTGATTTTAGGCAACTATCTAAAGATAATTTCATAATTTTCACAACAAATTGGTATCATAACTTCAAGGTCTTGGGTAAGTCTAAATCTGAATCTTGCTATGGTAACTTCGTCGACCAAGTATGAGAT
>NW_018397270.1:3609792-3629666 GCF_002168275.2 Theobroma umbraticum | reverse complement strand
AACAAATTGGCTGGTGAATGTAAACAGCTGACTGACCTTATAAGCCTCCCCCCTGCTCCCCCTGTAGCTATAAATAACGACGAATTATGAAGCTATTTCTATCTAGTGGGGGTCTCGAGAATTAGCAATATTAAATAAACAACTCAGGCTTAGAACCATCCGTGTAGGAAGAATAAGGTTTAAGGTTCGAGTTCTCAACCTATTTTGGTTTTATATTTACCATTAGCAAGTTATGTACTAGCTTAATAGCATAAACTTTGCCACACTCTTATGTACTTGGTTTTACTACTGCCCCTTGGCATTGTGCATGGTTCTACCTGCATTTCGAGTCTAGTGCTTCAATAAAATCTGGTGTGTGTTATTTAAAAAACAATTGCGTTGGGCGTCTCAAGTTTCTAGATTTCATCTGTTCAGAGACAAACACATGTTCCAGGATATTTAATTACATACGACACTAACTATATTTGACTGATATCCGTAATTTTCGCATATTATTAATTAATGTCGAAAAAAACAGCCGTACCTAACGAATTTCAATTATAAATTGGGGACACCTAATCTCAAATTTCCTTGGTCTTAATTGGTAACTACCTTGTTTGTCGTCAGATGCCAGCTTATATTGGATGATTTTGCCTTTAGTGGGTCTTTTTTGGTTCTGGATTGAAGTGTCTGTCGTCAATCTTTCATGAGAGGTTTTACAGCCTTTATCAATTTATTAAAGACTGCAATAATTGTGTCTTTTTCCATAATAATATAATACTCCATCTGTCTCATAAGATGAGATCCCTAAACTGATCTCATACGGATCCTTGAGAGGCTACATAGATCAATCCACTTTTGCTAATGCAAGTGAAAAAAAAAAAGAAAAGAGAAAATAAAATTATATATTGGATTATGTAATATGTTTGAGAACATAAATTTAGTATAATGAACTTATTTATGGTTTCATATATATATTGAGAGGTTAAAACATTATGTAAATTCAAAAAAAGACAATACTCCAAGCTTTGGACGGTTTCAAGATGGAGAAATATCATTTGTTGTAGTTATTTTCCATAGTATTAAAGCAAAATCGTCTGTGTTGTCTTCTTAATTACATACCATGCTCATATTCTCTTCTTTAGATCCTTGTACATGCTATTTCAACCACCTGTTATTAATTAATGTCACAAACTGTTATACCTAATTTAATTAAATTATAACTTGCGGATGCCACGTTCAAATTTCCTTGGTCTTGATTAGCAACTGCCTTGTTTGTCGTCAATTTTCCCATTGATTGTGGATTTGGACTAGTTTATTAGGGTTTATCCATTCTATTTAATTAAAAATCTGCTTAGCTTAAATAGAATAAAAATATAAAAAAACTATAAAATGTTTTAAAATAATAAAAAATAAAAGAAAAATAATAATAAAGAGAGAATAATAGATAAAGAACATAAATATTTGATTATAAGATAATAGATTAGGTTAAGTAAGATACGGAGATATATCTATAAAAAGAATGAATGTTTGATCATCAAAAAATAGTAATGGTAAGTCTAAGTTAAAAAAAGAAAATATATAGTGAATTAAATATATACATTTGATGGTAAAAAATATAATTAAGCAAATAAATATTAGTTAGTAAAAATTGACCAAAACAAAAAATAATATATAGAAGGATATTTAGTTACATGAAAAGCAGACTAAGAAAAGACTAAGGATAATATTAAATAGATGGCCTTGTGAAAATCAGTTAAATGAATAAGAAGTAAATATAAAAATATTTTTTATGAAAAATAAGTCAGGAACGTACTAGAAATAAAATATTTACTAATATGAATTTATATTTTATATAGGCATATAGGAAAATGTGATATAGCATAGAATCATTAGTATAAAAATATAACAATTACTTTATGATCAATACCGATGATGGGATGTTCATTCAGAATGTGAGAAATCGCAATTCTGAGTAAATTTTCTTAAGTTAAGAATTTTGATTAAGACCTCACCAGTATGATGGGGGTCCTTAATATTGAAATCCGATATTCTTAATCCTAAATAAATAAATAAAAATTATATATCCTATTACCAAATAACCAAAATATACAAACAAAAGAAATAAGAAATTACCGGCAACAAAAAATTTTGTAATCATAATAATAATACAAAAAAGAATGAATAAAATACATATATAAATAATAACTATAAAATAAAAAATAAAAAAATATTGGCTTTGAACATATGATTTTGGAAAATATCATATAGTGAATTGAATAAGTACTTACATAGCAAAATACATAATGAAATAAAAATGGAACAATAAGTAAATATAAAACATTTATTCATGGTACATATGCTCACACATAAAAATAATGAAATAAGGAACAAATATTAGAATTATGAGTGCATCACGTGATTCGGTCACATTGTTAAATATCATGGCATATAGACATATTTGTATACAAGTATAAGCCCTGATGATGGGATTTCTTGAGGGAGCTTGTGAAGGCGAGTTTCTTCGTAAAACTCCCTAGGTGAAAAGATACCTCTGAATCCCACCAGTACAATGAGAGAGTTTGGAGAAATATCTTTAATAAAAAGCTTTTGTCCATATTAAGATTTGCATTCACAAAAATACAGTGTTTTTTTCTCACAAATGACTATCTCAATGATGAGATCTACCTAGTTAAGTTACGAAGACGAATTTCCCAAGTATTTTCCTAGGTGAGAGAATACTTCCGGATCTCACCAGTATGATGAGTGAATTTGGAAAGTACGCTCAATAAAAGGTCTTCGTGTGGCATTATCTTGATTTTATGTCATGCATTTCATAATTACATCACGTGCATGTTAAACCCAAAAAACCAAATAAACATTTTAATTTGTTAATAGAATAAAAGAAGAATTGAATAAATCAAATTAAAAAAATATAAAAATAAAATTAATGTATTAGGATAATATATGGTACCGTTCATAAAACGGGTATCATAGGGGTGTTAATCCTTCGCCGTACATAACTGTACTTCCAAACTATGTTCTTGCTTACTAACATATAAAAATAGAATTAATGGGTTAGCAAGCTATGTTCTTGCTTACTAGCATATAAATTGCTACACTCTTAAAGCTACGTACTTGGTTTTACCACATGCCATTGGCATTGTGCATGGTTCTACCTGTATTTCGAGTCTAGCACTTCAATAAAATATGGTGTGTTATTTAAAATACAATTGAGTTGGGTGTCTCAAGTTTCTAGATTTTATCCATTCAAAGACAAATATAAGTTCCAGCATATTTAATTACATACGACACTGAATATATTTTCTTCCTTATATCATTATATGTGTATGTTATTTTAATTTGACTGTTATCAGTAATTTTCACATGTTATTAATTAATGTCAAAAACAGTTATACTTAATTAATTTGTATTATAAATTGAGGAAACCGAGTGTCAAATTTCTATTATAAACTGTCTCATAGGATGAGATCCCTAATCTACTTCAACGCAAAGCGTTTTCATAACAACTTTGAAGGATTATGATTGAGAGATTTGAACGTAAACTTTACTCTCCTAATTGGCTCTAAGACCAAAAAACTGTTGAGTTACAGGATTAGAGAGATATAGTTGGGTCAAAACAATGTCAATACATGGGCAAATCGGAACTACGACCAGAAAACTGATGAGTCCGATTGAAGTGTAAAAGACTATTCCCTTATATTATCTTTCGGTTTTCCAAGCACCAAAGGGAGTGATCAAACAGTTAGATAAATTGAGATCTTTTTCGTGGGATGGGGTGAAATCAATAGGAAGATAACCAAAGTCAAGTAAAAGATGGTGTGTCAATCAGAATGGAAGGAGGATTGAGCACAACGAATAAAGGATTTTATATGAAAGATGATTAAAAAGTAATTATAAAAATAACCATTTTATATATATCAAATTATATATATAATAATAAAAATTAAAATTTGCGGGGTGACGACCCTGCCCCTACCGCATCGCCAATCTTGAGCGTAAGAGTGTTGGCTTTACTAAGTAAATGGTGATGGAAGTAAAAACATTGTCAGTAATAGAACTTCATTTTTTATAAAATTCATAGGTTTTTTTTTTTGTTGAAGTTTGACTTTGTCATTTTAGTGTTTTAATTTTACCTTTTAGTCCCTCTGTGCCAATTTTTAAAAATTTAGTTCTTATATTTAAATTAACTATTGATTTAAGGGTAATCAATAATGACATTACTTATCTAGTGTTAAATTCTTGAGCAATTCATGCAGTAATTAGATGTAAGTTCTATTTAAATACATATTTTGAAGTGGTTAATTTATATTGTAAGTTGCTTTATAGATAATTTAACAGAATTTATTGTATAGAGAGTTTGAATTCTATTACGACAAAATTAATAAAAAAAAAGAGACATCCCAAATGCTGTGGATGGGCTTGGCACATTCGATTCCAAAATTACAAGCAGAAGGTGGCCATATCAGACTGGGCTTGTAGAAGGCAAAGTCGGACGGAGCTGGAGCTAGTAAGGTGGCTAAGACAGCAGCAACCAACAAGTGCCAATGCATTGTTACCACAAGAAGAGGCGAGTAATTAAGCTTGCCAAGAGTGCTTCTACGCAAGGCTTTTTATACCAACTTTGAATATTCGAATTAACTAGGAAAATTTAAAAAACCAAAAAAAAATTCTATCTTATGTGTATGGTCTAAATTAAAAATTAATCCCACTTGACATGTCGAAGGCTAATTTTGTTGTACAATTATTTATACTATTTATAAAATTTTTGAGTGATTTATGTTTCCAATCCTACCCCTCTCTATAAATAAAAATAAAAGTTATAATATTTCAAAAAATCTTAAACTATTCAGAAAAATTCAAATAAATTCATATTCCTTTATTGCATTCAATCAAGTTTTTATACGTTTATTTTGAATCAAATAAGTTTTTATAACTAATGATTGATTAATTATTATTAATCAAAATGTCACTTGTTTAAAGATTTAATTAATTTTAATAAAAAACAAAAATTTATTCAAACTTTCAAAAACAATTCAAGAATTTTTTTCGAGCATTATGGCAAAATAAGATTGAAATTTTATCCTTTATTCTTCAATTCTTACACATGTATGTGTGTGCGCAAAAATTCAATGAATTTAAGCCACACATGAAAAGACACCTCTCCTGCATCTAGGATTTTAAGTTATGTACGTGATCTATTTTTCCTAATTGGCTCCAGGACAAAAAATGTTGACCTTGTTTTTTGATCTAAATATTCTGTTGGGTGTCTTAATTTCCCTGTTTTTGTCCCCTTTTCCAAAGACAAACATATTTTCATTAAATACGACACTGCCATTTTCTCCCTTATATCTTTACATATAAAGATATATATAAATTTGTATTATAACTTGAAGACACCATGTCTCACATTTCATTGGTCTTAATTAGTAACTATGTTCTTCATCAAATCCCAATTTATTAATTGATCTTGCCTTTATCCTCCAGGTCTGAGTGAGTTTTTTTTTTCCCTTGTTTGAGTGTCACACGTCCATCCATTTTGAGATGTCTATTATCTTTATTTATTATAATTTTTAATTATTATGTCTTTCTCATAATAATATTATGAAATTTCATCTTTCGGACAAAGTTTCACCTTTCAAAGACAATTTTATCTTTCATAATTTTGTCCTTTTACTAATTTCATTGAATTTAATTCGTATTTTATTATTAAAAGCCAATGACTATCATTGTTTCCTTTGTTGTCTTGTTATCAATAAATTCACTAAAAAAACAAAAATCAACTAGTGTTCACATGCGCATTTTGTATGTTATTCTGAAATTCTATTTGATTGATATTTTTACTATTTATTTTTTAAAAAACAAATAAAAGATAAATAACAAAAATATGGATGAAAAATTTTTTAATAAAAAATAAAAATCAGAGTAATTAGCTAGTACCTCGATTATAATGTGAATAACATGTTCTTAGAGAGAAAAACAAAAACAAAAACAATAATTAGCTAGGTCTGTCTATTAGTGCTTGTGCATATTTAATTAATTTGCACTGAATTTTTAATGGAAAATTTGAGAAGTAAGAAGGCACATTTTCTTTGTCCCCTTGGACATGGAAACAATCATATTAAATTGATATAAAACAAATTGACCAAAAAACAAAATATCACATTTCGTCTTTTACACCTGAAAAAAAAGACAAAAACAAAAAATAGAAATGGCCTCAACTACAATGTGAAACACGAGTGAATGATTCCAATAGCGATAAGGTTCATGAAGAATTATGATGGAGATATATCTATCTAACTTATTCACAAGATAGAAAAAAAATTATGTGTCTTCTCTCCCTTGTCTTGGAGTACAACAAGAAAACTCACAAAGGACAATAAATTACATACCTCACTCTTATATATATATTATCTTCTTTGCTATAGTAACATCATGAAATTTAATCTTATTGTAAGGTCATTGCATAATGACCTTTAGATTTATAAGATTCAATTTTGCATAATGACCTTTAGATTTATAAGATTCAATTTCAAACGCCGATAAAAAAAAGTAAAATTAAAATTTGTAAACAGTTGTGAACTCTACTATTTGAGCTTACAGTAAAATCAGTTTTACTATTCTCTTTCAATTTGTGGGAACAATGATGATCAAGTGCATTTTTCATAATTTCACGTGTTATATATTAATGGCAAAGAATAAAGAAATTTATAATTTTTTAGAGACTTAAACCTTGAGTCTTGAACTACATAACAAGAGAAATTTCTCTTAATATCTTATAAATTAATCTCGTTTCGTCTATTTTAGAATTTGTTATCATATCCGATTTTAAATACTTAAATGGAGTTGAGAACCAATTTATGTTTTCGAGTAAACTATATTCATGATCACTCAAATTTATAAAATATTTTATCTTCATCATTGACATTTTAGAAATTAAGTTTTGATTAGTACTAATGATTATAAAAATTTAACATTTCTAGATCAATGTCGTTAACTAATCGCTAATGGAATTCTATCAAGAATTTATATAGCAAGGTCAGTGTTGCAACAGCAGCCAGTAATTAAGTGCCTCATTTGCATTGCTATAGCAGCCAATATAATTAAGAAATATGCTAATAATTAAGCTTGCCACCCAATTTGTTTACATTAATTCAATGTATACCTAACAACCAAAGGACCACTGGTAACTTATTCTTATGGGTACGTAGAATCAAGTTTCATCCATAATTTTTGTGACAAACGTGAAAACAAAGAAGCATAAGGAAGGCAGATATTTGCTGTGTTGAGACAATGGGACAGTTTTAATTTTCTCATTTGAGCAGGTGATTAATAAAGATTTCCAAGATAAATTTATCTGGAATTGGACCTCCATGGTGTTAGTTTCTCCAATTCTTTTTGTCGTCAAGTCCTCCTTACTAATACTCTTCATGCAGATCATTGGGAAACGATATGGTCTGGTCTAGTACCTCAGAAAATTGAGGTTAGGCTACCCAAGTAAGGGCTTTAGGTCTCAAATATGCAATATATTTTGGTACATTCTTATTGAAGAGAAAAAAAAATGTGATTTGAAAAATAATTATTGAAGTTGTCTTCTGCTTTTTCTTTTTCTTTCCAAAATTTAGTCAAAAACTTTATATTATATAGTATAAATAATTATCTCGATGTACATTCTTAATAGTTAATACTATACAGATATGATAGAAGTAAAAGAAAGCTATGAGAGTGCTTGGAGATCAATCGCACGGGAATGTCATGAGGCTTGGTAATGTTGGAACACTAGAGTTCTGCCTAAAGTCCAATGCTCTTTTTGATGGTAATGTTGGAAAGCGTTCCTACCAAGAATTTTTTTAAGATTTGAAGAATCTCCTTTGAACAGACCGTTGATGTTTTAATGATGTCCTATATATGATCTGTTTTTGTACTATCAAGAAAAGAGATAAATTCAGAAAGAAAACACATAAAAATTTTTGTCTTGGTGCCAAGAAGAAGAGTAGGTTTTGTAGATATCTCCATCATAATTATTCCCTAAACTTATTGCTATTGGATTTTCATTAACTCGTTTTTCACATTATCGTCCAGATATTAGCTAATTATTTTTTGTCTTAAGTGTGCAAGAGAAACAATGGAGGTTTTGATGTTTGATATTTTGTTTTTTAGTAAATTACTTTGATAACATTTTAATTTGATTGTTTCCAGGGTCCAAGATAACAAAAGAAATGATATTTTCATGCCTTTCAAAAAAAATAACAAAAGAAATTCAACATAATTTTGATGTGGCAAAATACAATTGATGGGTGCAAAATGATGGGGTTTTCATCATTTTTCTCTATTGAACCTTAATTCATAATGGGCAGAGTAGTCATTTCCCCCTTTTTTTTTTGGGGGTTTTCTCAGCTTTGGCTGACCATACCATGACTCGAAGTACTTATAAAAACCCTTGCAGACATTGAATTAATGTAGAGCACTGATTAGCATCTTGATCTTGAGTGTAAAAATGCAGAGGCAATTACTTGTTGCAGCTGTCTTAGCCACATTGAGCTTGCTAGTTTCTGGTCAGACTGATTACCCTGATTTCTTCTACAAACTCAGTCTGCAATGGCCACCTTCGGTTTGTACCCCTTCTCAGTGCCCGTCACCCATCCCCCAAACTTTTACAATCCATGGTTTATGGCCACAATCTCTTGAAGATGACAAGGCGATTCCTCCGTATGATGTAAAAAAATGCACCGATGTCCAACCTACGGCTCCAGAAAATATTTTGGTAAGCAATTCATTTTCAAATCTATGTACTATTGATATATTTGATATGTCAATTGAACTAGTCGACATCTACTTTCCTATTTAAGTTATTTTAACTTTTATTGTTTACACATTTGTTTATGTAAAATTATAGGATGCATTGCAACCCATCGGAAGCAAACTAAATAATCTTTGGCCAAGCCTTTCGAAGCAGAAAACGAAAGAGGAATTTTGGGAACATGAATGGCAAAACCATGGAATGTGTTCTGATTATCCTGATAAACCTCGTAATTATTTCAGCGCAGCTTTAGATCTTACTACTAGATACAATCCACTCGAAGGTAAATCATAAAAACAAATTTAATACTAAATACTATAACTTCAATAATATCATAGTTTGTTACTGTATTTAAGCTCATCATATGCCAAACTCTCTTGAAGTTAATTAGAAAGATACTTAATCTTTTTTTATTGTTTCCATTAAAAAAAAAACCATTGATTATATGTGACTGTATTTAAAGGTGAACATGCAAAACTCTCCCCAAGTAAATTTTCAAACCATTTAAATTATTTGAAATAATTTCGACTTGTCCCAACCCAACTGTAAGAAACATATATCACCAAACGCTTTTATAAAGTTGATAAAGATTTTCATTTGAAAATAATTTATTAAACCCTATTTTCTATAGGAATGATTTTATTATTAAAATCTAGATAAGCTTAATCAAGAAAATTTGCCAAGGGAATTATAGGTTATCACATTCAAGAAAAATTCACTATATGCAGGTATTATATATGCCTTAGTTTTTTGTCCAAATATTGATCATATCTTTTGCTTCCCTCCTCCAACCAGTTATGGGAATTCAACCTGGAGATGAACTGCATGAAGTGGGAACCATATTAGATGCTGTCAAGCAACATGTGAGAGTGGGAGCATATCCTCAAATTTTATGTAACCGTCGGGCTAAAAAAGGGCTTCAGCTAAAGGAAATTCGTTTCTGCTTTGTAAGGGCAAAGCCACCCTCCGTCTTTAGGGACTGCCCCAAGCAATTGGCTGGCGATTGTAAAGAGCGGACTGACCGTATAAGGTTGCCCCCTCTTCCCTCTGAAGCTACATATATCGACGAATTATGAAGAAGTTCTTGTCTAGTGGGTTTCTAGAATTAGCAATATTAAATAAACAACTCAGGCTTAGACCCATCCATGTAGGAGGATTAAGGTTTGAAGTTTAAATTCTCAATCTATTTTATTTTCGAATTTACTATTAGCAAGCTATGTACCAGCTTAATAGCATAAACTTTGCCACACTCTTAAAGCTATGTACTTGGTTTTACTACTGGCCCTTGGCATTATGCATGGTTCTACCTGTATTTCGAGTCTAGTACTTCAATAAAATCCGGTGTGTGTTATTTAAAATACAATTGCGTTGGGTGTCTCAAGTTTCTAGATTTTGTCCGTTCAAAGACAAACATGTGTTCCAGGATATTTAATTACATACGACACTGAATATATTGACTTCCTTATTTTAATTAATGTTATTTTAATTTGACTGATGTCCATAAGTTTCACATGTTATTAATTGATGTCAAAAACAGTTATACCTAATTAATTTCTATTATAAATTGGGGACACCAAGTCTCAAATTTCTATTATAAACTGTCTCATAGGATGAGATCCCCAAACCACTTCCATGCAAAGCGTTTTTATAACAACTTTGAAGAATTATGATTGAGAGATTTGAACGTAAAATTTACTCTCCTAATTGGCTCTAAGACAAAAAAAAAAAAAAACTGATGAGTTACAGAATTAGAGAGATATAGTTGGGTCAAAACAATGTCAATACATGGGCAAATCGGAACAAAGACCAAAAACCTGATGAGCCCGATTGAAGCGTAAAAGACTATTCCTTTATATTATCTTTCGATTTTCCAAGCACCAAAGGGAGTGATCAAACAGTTAGAAATATTGAGATCTTTTTTGTGGGATGGGGTGAAACCAATAGGAAGATGACCAAAGTCAAGTAAAAGATGGTGTGTCAATAAAAAAGGAAGGAGGACTGAGCATAACGAATTAAGGATTTTACATGAAGAATAATTAAAAAATAATTATAAAAATAATCATTTTATACATATTAAATTTTATATATAATAAAAATTAAAATTTGAGGGGTGGTGAACCTGCTCCTACCGCCAATCTTGTGCATAAGAATGTTGCTTTACTAAGCAAATGGTGATGGAAGTAAAAACATTGTGTGTAATAGAACTTCATTTTTTACAAAATTCATAGGTTTTTTTTTTTGTTGAAGTTTGACTTTAGTCATTTTAGTGTTTCAATTTCACCTTTTTAGTCCCTCTATGCCAATTTTGAAAAATTTAGTTCTTATATTTAAATTAACTATTGATTTAAGGATAATCAATAATGACATTACTTATCTAGTGTTAAATTCTTAAGCAATTCACGTAGTAAGTAGATATAAGTTCTATTTAAATTTTTTATATTTAAATACATATTATGAAGTGGTTAATTTAATTTGTAAGTTGCTTTATAGATAATTTAACAGAATTTACTGTATAAAGAGTTTGAATTCTATTTCGACAAAATTAATAAAAAAAAAAGACATCCAAAATGCTGTGGATGGGCTTGGCACATTCGATTCCAGTATTACAAGGAGCAGGTGGCCATATCAGACTGAGCTTGCAGAAGGCAAAGTCAGACTTAGCTGAAGCTAGCAACGTGGCTAAAACAGCAGCAGCTAGTAAGTGCCTTAGCATTGTTACCACAAGAAGATGCAAAGTAATTAAGCTTGCCAAGAGTGCTTCTATGCAAAGCCTTTTATAGCAACTTTGAATATTCAAATTAAATAGGAAAATTTAAAAAACAAAAAAAAAAGATTTCTATCTTATGTGTATGTTATAAATTAAAAATTAATCCAACTTGACACGTGGAAGGCAAATTTTGTTGTGTTAAACATGGAGACAATTATTTATACTATTTATAAAATTCTTGATTGATTTATGATTCCCATCATACCCTTCTCTCCAAATAAAAAAAAAATACAAGATATAGTACTTTTTAAAAAAAATCTTTAACTATTTAAAAATTTTAAATAAATTCATATTCTTTTCTTATGTTCAATCAAGCTTTTATTCAAACTTCTGAAATAGGTCATAAAGTTTTTCAAGCATTATGTCAAAATAAAAATAAAATTTCATTTTAAATTCAATGAATTTAATCGAAATATTCTGTTGGGTGCCTCAATTTCCCTGTTTTTGTCCCTTTTTCCAAAGACAAACGTATTTTCATTAAATACGACACTGCCATTTTCTCCCTTATATCTTTATATATAAAGATATATATAAATTTGTATTATAACTTGAAGACACCATGTCTCAAATTTCCTTGGTCTTAATTAGTAACTATGTTCCTCATCCAATCCCAATTTATTAATTGATCTTGCCATAATCTTCCAGGTTTGGGTGAGTTTTATTTTTTTTTTCCTTGTTTGAGTGTCACACGTTCATCCATTTTGAGATGTTTATTATCTTCATTTATTATATTAATGATTGTGTCTTTTTCATAATAATATTATGAAATTTTGTCTTTCGGACAAAGTTTCGCCATTCAAACTCAATTTTATCTTTCATAATTTAGTCCTTTTATTGAATTTAATTCCTATTTTATTATTAAAAGCTGGTAAATATCATTATTTCCTTCGTTGTCTTGCTATCAATAAATTCACTGAAAAAACAAAAATCAACTAGTGTTCACACGCACATTTTGTTTGTTATTCTGAAATTCTATATGATTGATATTTTTATTTTTTTAAAAAAAATAAATAAAAGAATACCACTCAAAAAAATTTTAACAAAAAATAAAAATCATAATAATTGGCTAGTACCTCGATTATAAGGTGAATAACATGTTCTTAGAGAAAAAAAAACAAAAACAAAAACAATAATTAGCTAGGTCTGTCTTTTGGTGCCTGTGCATAGTTAATTAATTTGCACTGAATTTTTAAAGGAAAATTTGAGAAGTAAGAGGGCACATTCTCTTTGTTCCCTTGGACATGGAAACAGTCATATTAAATTGTTATCAAACAAATTGACTAAAAGACAACATCTCACATTTCCTCTTTTACACCTGAAAAAAAAAACAAAAACAAAATCTATAAATGGCCTCAACTGCAATGTGAAACACGAGCGAATGAATCCAATAGCGATAAGGTTCATGAAGAATTATGGTGGAGATATATCTATCTAACTTATTCACACGATAGAAAAAAAATTATGTGTTTTCTCTCCCTTGTCTTGGAGTACAAAAAGAAAACTCACGAAGGACAATAAATTATATCTTCTTTGCTACTGTAAGGTCATGAAATTTATCCTTATTGTAAGGTCATTGCTTAACGACCCTTAAATTTATAAGATTCAATTTCAACCATCGATTAAAAAATAAAATTAAAATTTATAAACAATTGTGAACTCTATTATTTGACCTTATAGTAAGGTCAAGCTTACTATTCTCTTTCAATTAGCGTAGATATTGATGATCAAGTGCATTTCATAATTTCACATGTTATATATTAATAGCAAAAAATAAAAAATTTATAATTTTTAGGGGCCTAAACCTTGAGTCTTGAACTACACAATAAGCGAAATTTCTCTTGATATCTTATAAATTAATATCATTTCGTCTATTTTAGAATTTATGATCATATCTGATATTAAATATCTAAATGAAGTTAAGCATCAATTTAGGTTTTCGAGTAAACTATACCGATGATCTCTCAAATTTATAAAATATTTTATTTTCATCGTTAACATTTTAGAAATTAAGTTTTGATTAATATTAATGCTTTTAAAATTTTACCATTTCTAGATCAATGTCGTTAACTAATCACTAACGGAATTCTATCAAAAATTTATATAGCAAGGTCACTGTTGCAGCAGAAGCCAGTAAGTGCCTCATTTGCATTGTTATGGCAGCCTGTATAATTAAGAAATATGCTAACAGTTAAGCTTGCCACCCAATTTTTTACATTAATTCAATGTATACCCAAAAAACCAAAAAGACCACCTGTAACTTATCCTTATGGCTATATAGAATCAAGATTCATCCATAATTTTTTGACAAATGTGAAAACGGAGAAGCATAGGGAAGGCAGATATTTGCTGTATGTTGAGACAATGGGACAGTTCTAATTCTCTTTTCTCGCTGAGCAGGTGATTGATAAAGATTTCCAAGATAAACTTATCTGAAAATGGACCTCAGTGGTGTTTATTTCTCCAATTCCTTTTGTCGTCAAGTCCTCCTTACTAATACTCTTCATGCAGGTCACTGGGAAAGGATATGGTCTGGTCTAGTGCCTCATAAAATTGAGGTTTTTGCTAGCACTTGTGAGAGGAAGCTTGGTGGTTCACGACACTCTGATAAAGAGAGGGTTCATTAGTTCCAATGCTGCCACGTGTCTCTTGTGCAGACACGAGATTGAAACAGTACAGCACTTTCTTTTCTTGTGATAGTACTTGGCTTATCTAGCAATTGTGGTGCGCTTTGTGGAACGTTGATTGGGTCTCTCATTTAAACCCTCATGACTGCTTTCTTAGCTGGTTCGAATATGCTAGTAACTTTAATGATGGTGTCATATAGTAAATGAGATGGTATGCTATAACTTGAACTATGTGGATAGCTAGAAATTGATGTCGTCTTAGTGTAGTCAAAATATTTGTGAGTGGCAGTCAACTTTTGTGATTGTACTTATTCTCAAAGCCCTTACCATCTCTTTATGCCATGAAATGTCTTTTGCAGATCATGCTAAAGACTTGATGATGGCATAATGGTAAAGAAGGTTAATAAAATCAATGCCCCAACTCTAGCCCTCCATAAGGGACCCTGTGAGATTCTCTATTGTTGGTCATGCCCCTCGTGCAACTAGGCGTGTCAATAATGCGATTTCATGGATTAGGCTAGGGTCGACCCTTGGTTGGGTAGGGCCACCCAAGCAAAGGCTTTAGGTCCCAAAGTTGAGGAAGTTCCATAGTTGTATAATAATTATAACATAACTAATTATATTAAAAATATATAAAAATAAATATAACTAATAAAATATTTATCTAGTTTCTCGTGCCTAATAAATATCTATTTCCTCTCACATCCACATCTTTATTATTTTTCAACTATTTATTTTATTTTTTATTAAAAATATGTAAAAGTAAAAGATAATTAATAAAATAACATATTTTCTCATTTCTCTAATTATGTGTCTAATAAATCTCAATTTTTATCACTTCCCAATTTGTGAAATGCTATTAATTCTCAACTATTTTTCCTATTTCCAATCAACTAACGCTAATATGAATTGGCATTTACTATGATTTCTTCTAAAGAAATTGCATCTAAAATGAACATAGAATCTAAAGAAGTTGCATCTAAAATTAACATAAAACCTAAAGAAATTGCATCTAAAATGAACATAGAACCTAAATTCCATGATGCATGTATCATTTGTAGAAAAAAAAAACAATTTGATGAGAATGTTGAGAGGGAAATAACAAGATCTCTTGAAAAATCCTTTAGAATTAATTACTTCTTAAATATATTAGATCAAGTAATTTTTTCACTCTAAAGTAGATAATTTGAACAATTTAAGATATATGAAAGTATTTTTTATTTTCTATTTAACGGTAAAAAGTTGAAGTTATTAGACGATAATAGTTTGAAAGAATATTGCCTTAATTTTGAATGTTCTTTAAAATATAACAACTATTCTAATATTAATTGCTTAGATTTATTTTCCAAGTTAAAAATTTTTTAAAAAAAATTATACAAATGGAAGATATCAATCTAATCGACATACCTAATCATATAAAAAGACTTGATTCTTTTTCAAATGCATATATTGGTTTTAAAATAACGTTAACAATTCCAATAAATATTTAAATATTTAAATATTTCGCTTTATACCTTCAAAGTTATTGAGCCACTCCTAGGTTAGGCCGCATCCTGGGGTCTTTAAATTCAATACAGATAGTGCTACAAGACGCTGCCTTGGTGAATATGGTATAGGGAGAATTTTAAGAAATGACAATGGAGGCGTTCTTGCTATTTTCTCTAAGCCTATTCAGGTCACTTAGGCCAATCGTGCTGAGCATATTGCGATGAAAGAGGCTATGATTTATGCGGCCTCTCAGTGGTGTTCTTCCCATCCTCTCCTGATTGAGTCAGATGCAAAAAAATGTTGTTGGCAAGATTACCAAACCCTTTGAAGTTCCGTAGAAGCTAAGGCCATAGATTATGCGAACACTCAAGATTCTCAAGATTGTTGGAAGTTGAGAAATCAAACACATTCCTTGATCGTCTAATGACAAAGCCAATAATCTTGCCAAAGAAGGTGTGTCTCGTGCTCAAGCTCTTTCCCGGATCAATGAGAGTGACTAATGTTTTTCCTGGATCTCCTCTGTTTCTACTCAAGGGAAGAAGCTCCTTTAGGTATGGGGGGTCATGGCCCCTCTAAATTTTAAAAAAAAATTTATGCCATATAGAATTTTTAAAACTTTTAAGATATTCCCTTAATGGCCCCTTCAAAATAATTTTTTATTTAATAATTAATACAAATAAAAAATAACGAAAAATGATCTTATATACCTCACTCAACTTCAAAGTTTTTTTTTGTTTTCTTCTTTCAATTTATATTATTATTTTTATTTATATTTGTTTATACTATTTACTCATATGTTCTAAGTTTCTATAGATTTTTTTCTTCAAATTTCTACGAATCATTAACCATTTTTTTTCTTTTTGTTGTCATTTGTGGGTAATATCTTCTACTTGTCATGTTCTTCTTTTTCTATTGTGAGAATTTTATTTTTTATTATGTTAATCTTTAAAAATTAATAAATTATTATGTAGTTCTAAACTATAAGTTGCAGTGTTATACTATTACTTAAAATTTTATCAATGTATCATTTTGTATTAATCCCGATTATGTAAGAGGAAATTATCGTGAGTATATCTTATTTATGTGCTTTATATTTTATGTTTAGTTGAAAGGAAATTACCTTGAATATATAGTCTTTAAAAGAGGAAATTATTAATTATGTATATCATATTTAATTATTTATATTTTATGCATTATAATTTTATATTTAGTATCATAAGTTTAAAGTAGAAGTAAAAAAAGATTATAGGATGTTGTATACATGAATTTTTTTTTTCAAGTTTGATTAAAGGATGAGCAAGTTAAAAACAATTGACAGATTTTTTAAATAAAATACAAATCATCTAAATGATTCTCTTACACTTGAACTACCAAGCCTCAATACTTCAACTCAAGAATAAGAGCAATATAAATCAAAACATTCATGACTCGATCTTAAAGCAATAGATGTTTTTCAGTATATAATTAATAATTGATGAACTTGAAGAAACATGGTCGAATACAATTTTCCTAAAAGGTTATTATAAGTCTTTCTTTTCTTGATTCACATGTTACATAAACCTATTTTTAATTATCAATCTTTTGATTTTTGGTTAAATTCAACATATTATTTTAAAAAATTTTAACCCTTATTTTTCTATCTTTACCCCCTTAACAAAAGTTGACTAACTCTATCCCTATTTCTGCTGCTCATGGTTTCTTTTTTGGGTTAACTTCTCTATTTTTGTGGTAGGATGTTATCTGCTCCTCTTTTTTGTAGACAGTACGTCTTTAGATGGATAGATTGATTCCTGCTCCTTTATTTTCGGTGGCCAATTTGCTAACAAGGACGACTCAATAACTTCAAAGACTTAAAACGAAATATTCAAAGGAGGCTTGTTTTTTAAATTAAGAACAAAATTTATTAAAATTTTATTCTACTAGCTTTTTATGATACAAAATTTCTAATTAAACTTTTATAATAAACTTGTTCTAATATTTCTTTTTTAATTGATAATATAGGCAATCCATTTAATTTTTCTTAAATTATTATTGATTTTAAATAAGATTTTATTAATTTTAGTTTTGAAAAACATTTTTCTCCTCAAGCAACACTTACTAGAATTGTTAACATTATTCTAAAAGTAATGTGTGCATTTGAAAAAGAATCAAATCTTTTTATATGATTAAGTATGACGATTAGACTGTTATTTTTCATTTATATAATTTCTTTTAAAATTTTTAACTCTAAGAATAAATCTAAACCATCAATATCAAAATTGTTGTTATATTTTAAGGAACATTCAAGATTAAGACAATATTCAACTTTTTACTGTTAAATAAAAAACCAAAAACACTTTCATATATGTTAAATTGTTCAAATCTACTTTGAAGTGAAAAAATTGCTTCATCTAATAAATTAATTATAAATAATTCTTCAGGAGATCTTGTTATTTCATTATCAACATTCTCATCAAATTATTTATTTCTACAAATGATACGTGTATTATGGAAATTAGGTTCTATGTTCATTTTAGATGCAATTTCTTTAAAAGAAATCATATAAGATGCAAATCGATATTGATTGGAAATAAGAGAAATAATTGAGAATTAATAGCATTGTAGGAATTGGAAAGTGATAAAAATTTAGATTTATTAGACACATAATTAGAGAAATGAGAGAATGTGTTATGTTATTAATTATCCTTAACATTTACATATTTTAAACAGATAATGAGATAAATAGTTGAGAATTAAGGATGTGGAAGTGAGAGAAAATAGATATTTATTAAGCATGAAAGAATAAGTAAAAATTTTATTAATTATCTTAATTTTTTGATATTTTTAATATAATAAATTATATTATAATTATTATAAAATTATGAGACCTCTCCAAATTTGAAACCTAAAGATCTTGCTTGGGTGGCCTTACCCTGAAACGTAAAGACCTTGCTTGGGTGTTCTTTATAAAGGCCGGTCCTGTTTGCTGCCTAGGTGATTTTGTTTTTTGATGGCTATGCTGTTTTTAATGCTGTATAGAACTCTATGTTTCTTTTTGTCCTTCTGCACCCTCGAGCAGGTCATGGTGGTGTAAATTGTGGAGACTACTGGTATTTTTTTGTTAAACACTGCTCCCCCTCTTCTCTTACGTCTTGATATATATATATATATATGTTTTAGTTACTGCAAGAATGAGTTTTATGTGTTTCTCCTTGGCTACGAGATAATTTTTTATGTGTTTATTTCTTTTCTCAGTACAAAAATAAAAGAAATAATATACTTCTATCTCATCTCTTTTTTTTTTTTCTCGAGTAAGTCTATTTTATTAATAAAAATAACTTACAAAACTTTACAATCCAAGACGTTGAACTAGAAGAGAAAATATAACTCATTGGAAGCAACCACTAAATAATTATAAAAATATGATAAATACATTGAAGCTTGTTACATAACACTCCCAAGATAATATTTATCATCAAGCACAAAGACATATTGGGTCAAAACAATCCCCATCTTTGAAAGAAAGTCTTCAAGTTATTTGTATCAACATAGGACCAGCCTTTATATGATTACATCATAAATCCAATTATTAGAACGCACTGAACATGTTTAGGCAATCAATTCCCATTTTTGCAACCTGTCAACATCAGCAAAACCTTCCGCAAAGCCCATGACCTAGTATTCGAGTTTCAAATCCATGAAAGTGCAACACAAGAATGTGACTTAATAACCAAAACTTTCATACCTTTTCATGAAAAATCAACAAAAAAGTGTAAAGCATTTCCAATTGTTGAAATTTCAGCTCAATTAGACTCTTATTCACACAAAGGACCAAAGAACAAACCCAGCACATTACCAAAACAATCTCTAAGCACTCCCCCACAACACAAGAATCCATGAAAGTGAAAAGGATAGAGATAGAGAGAAGGGAAAGGAGAGAAGTAAACAGAAAAGTAAAGAGGCAGACCTAGAGAAGGAGAGATCAAGAGATAGGAATAATGCAATCAAGAAAAACCATGAGGAAGATTACGAAGGAAGCAAATATGGAAAGCTTGCTTTAGACTATAGAGACAGTCGGGATGAGGATGAAGCTGAATTGAATGCTGGCAGCAATGAAGGTGTAACGCAGGCATCGTCATCAGAGCTTGAGGAGCGCATTGCGAGAATGAAAGAAGAAAGATTGAAAAAGAAATCTGAAGGTGTTTCAGAGGTTTTA